>NC_135140.1:22405000-22705000 GCF_051014445.1 Colletes latitarsis
CCTGGCTCTCTTCTCGCCGTCTCGAATTTTGGTATTGCGTTACATTGTTCCCTCTCTCTATTTCTGTATTGTTTCGTTCGTCCTTGACTTCTTTTTGTCGTTCGAGTTACGAAGGGTGGCTGGGCCGGGTGAATACGGGAATACACGACGGGGGCATAGATAGATCGGATAAGGCACTCGGGTTCTGTCGAATCGACGATCGTAAAACGAGGGAAAGAGTGGCCCCCCAACTGCACGGAGAAAGCAGAAGGAAGCAAACGCGTTGATTCTTTTTCGATTCGCACCGACTGACCCGTTTTTTACTCGCGTTGATCCTGGATCGTGCGAAATTACGGCCGTAGCGATAATCGATATGTCGCGGGTTCTCGATATGTCTTTTTCTTACGCTTCGCTCGACGCAGTTGGAATAATTCCGTACGATCGCGCGTTACGAGCGAAACGTTCATCGAATCGGTCCAGGTACGTGAAAAAATGTCTCGTTGAAAAGTCGATGAGTATTCACAGTTTCTTGGTCTTTCGCTGCTCCGAGGAGTCTTCTCTTTTTAATAAGAATCCTCGTGCTCGCGAGAACAACGACGAAACGCGAGAGGAATCACAGCGCGATATATTTACGTATGTATAAAACGAACTACGATCTAGAACTCGTACCAAACTAACTCGACGATATGTATGTATGTACACCGATCCCGAGGATCGCCAATTTTCCATCTAACATCGTTTCGAAGGCAAAGGTTTTCGCATTTATACCGAACTCTTTCGAACCCTATCTCGATCGACACGAGTCAAAGAGGTCTCGCGAACCTGTAAAAACCGGAAGAATCTCTTTCTCCGTGTTGGGATGCCAGGTGTCTTCGCACGCTCGAACAAATCGAGAGTCATCGTCGATTACTCGTCTCTCTCGAGCTCTTTAGTAAATCTCTAAGGATGTTGTGTCGGTGCGTTTTCACGAATCACGTTCGACGACGACACTCGTTCCTTCGATCGAGCGTACGAACAGAAAGGGTTAGGTTCACCGCGATATGCTCTCTTTCTTCGAACGGCTCCGAAATCAGCGGCAGAACGCGCATTATTTGTCCCCGTTAACCGTTTGCGCTTGGGCCAGAGTTTCTCAGCAAGACAGCTTTACTTTCTACCGCGATTTCCGATTAATTTTTATTTCCGCGATATTCCTACGTACGATCGAATGAAACTTGTACCGTTCCAAGAAAGCGCAAAGGGCTAAAGGGGACGACGAGGTAAGTCGAGCCTTCGCACTCTTCGGGATGTCGGGGGACTAGGAAAACCAAGTAAGAATTCTTCCCACGGTTGCTCAAAATTCTCAACTTTAGACTGTGAAAATTCCGATGCCATCCAACCGTAACTTTCCTTCGATTTCTTTTATTCCAAGGTACTGCGTGCTACCGGTTGTCCTACGGTTGCTTGCACCGCGACTCGCTCTTGTACGTTTTAAAAGTACGTACGCGTCTCACCGGTTTAGCTTGCCAGCCAAAAGGTTGAGCAATCGTGAAAGAGGGAGCCTGTTGGGGGTTGTTGGTAAAAAAAACTGTGTACATATGGAATTTATTAAAGTTTACTCTTACTTGCTGGTTAGAGTGCGCCAGAGGTGGTCTAGCTAAAATGCATGCGCTACAACAATTCCGCTGGCTGTCTTAAACCGCTTAAGAAGCAACATGGGGCGACAGGAGAGAGGAAGTAATGTTAAAAACGCTATTATCTATGCGTGCCGGAGGGCACGCCGCCCTTCTGCTCGATAGGAACAACAGCCTTGATTCGCGGAAATACGCGATCAGAAAACGTTATGTCCATATATGTAGACCAGATCCATATAGATAGAGATATGTAGCCGAAGTTGCTTAAACACAGCGTCTTCTGCTTCCCTGTTCGATGTTATCAAGGACCTTGATGCGTTTCGCTCGTTTTCGTTCGCTTTTAAATTACGAAAAAGGGAAAGTCTTGCGTCGATCTCGCGAGGAGATCATTGAACGTGCGTAGGTTCGTTTTAACCGGTCAAACGAAGAATTCTTTGGATCCAAGTGCCCTCGAGCGATATCGGAACTATTCGCGATTCGTAAACGACGCGAGATACTATTGCAAAAGCGCGAGAAAGGTCCTCGATGCGCGATACGCGATGCGAGCTAGCTTCGAGCCGAAGGGCACGCGGGGGCCATGTTCCGACCAACCAGAGAGCGGCGCGAAACGAGTGCCCAGCGGGGTTAACGAGGCTAATTACGGCTTAATATTAATTAGCCAATTAGCGATGCGCCCGCGGTGGCGCGCCTCCGGCAGCAACGGCTGCGCCGACGTTCGACGCCGCCGACGAATGGAAAAGTCCAAGGGAAAAGAGGAAAAAAAAAAAGAAGAAGAAAATTGAAACAAAGTAGGAGGAGAACAAACAAATCGTAAAAATAATCAATGTACGATGGAATACCGTGTATCGCGTTAAATACAAAACAAACACGCTAGATTTAGGTTAAGTGAGGTATACAGAGAGACATAAAGAATACATACATGGATGTGAGCGAGAGGATAGCGAAGTGTTACACAGCACCAAAAAGAAAAAAATAAATAAATTACTTCTGGCGAAGGTAAAAATAACAAACAAGTACAATTAACCGAGGTATGCGGATACGGCTGGAGGATATCTGTTACGAAAAGAAGAAGGGAGATATCAGCACAGGACGAATGGGATGTCGTGAGAGTATACAAAATAGATACACAATATACAGGTTAGCTACAAGTTTGAAACGAACTACTTTATTGGCAACTCATCTAGGCATCGAACTAAACTAATATCTGTCGTACTTGTCATTCTTCGCGTTCGCCGTCCTGCGTACTCTCGTTATGTCGCGCTCTTTCTTTCTCTCTCTCTCTTTCACTCCCCCTCTCATCATCACCCCCATCCCCCTTCCCCTCCAATTTTCGATCGATGGCCGATGAATCAAGGATATATTTGTACGCGTGTCCGTTTTCCAGGGAGTTTTATTCGCGTCGAGGGCTGGTTCGTCGAGAAAGAAAATAATGCTCGAAAGACCCTCGCGAAACTAGATCCACTATAGTTTTCTTCTCTTTTTCGTCGCATGTTTTTTGTTGTTAAAGAAAAGGCTAATCCGATGAGATTAATACTCGTTATGCATAATATTTGCGTTCGATACAAGAACGTTACACGAAGCAAAGAAAACGAAACGATAGGAGCTACCATCGTTTCGGAATATCGATGAATCGATCGAAATTTGTTTGCGAGTACGTTCCGTCGAACAAAATGTTCTTCCACGTGGCGAACCGAAATACAGCATGGACCACCGCATCGATTGAAGCGTATCCCGTGGGCGGTCGACGACTCGAGGGTTGTCGTCTCATCCCCCTTTGGATGTTGAATCTGTTAGTGCACGCGAGGCGAGCGTCTCGTTGCACGGTTCTAACCCCTAGCCCCGTCCCCCACCCCATCGTTTATGGCACCACGAAAACACGTACTCGCACACGCACACAGACGTACAGATAGAAGTCAAGATAAGGCTAAAAAGAAAATAAAGGAAAGATATTGATACGGGAGAAGGAGAAGAAGAAGAGGGGACGAAACCCGACAACGAGAATCTCGAATTCGTGCAAGCTTATTTCACGCGCGACGCGTGATTTTTAATAAATTAAACATCTTTGTATACGTTTGAAAATTTCCAACAGACGCGTACGATCGTATTCGAATGCGAAAATAATCGCTGGTAAAAATGACAAAGAGCAACGACATACCGATATTCGTGAAACGTACTTGCATGGGTGGCGGTAAAGGCGGATAAAAATAATTGTTGATAATAATTACTAATAATAAGAATAATAATACTAAATAAGTAACCGCCATACGAGGCACGTAATATCGGGATCGCGTAAACAAGGACGTGTCTGGAGTTGTGGATGAATTCGCGGGAGTATGTGGGACGCGTCTCGGCAAGGGGTGCGTTATAGTTTTCTTTTTGTCTCTTTTCATCAAATTCGGCTCTCTTTTCATCGAAACGGCTTAAGAGGTTCTTTCCTTTCTTTTATTTGCCATTAATTGGCTGCTTCGATTTTCCTGAAGACTTTGTTTTTAAACTCGCTCGCCACCGAGTGATTAATTACAATCTTTCGAGCTACATGGCAATTACGAGATAACAACGATTCTACCAAAACGGATATCAATATCGACAAATTTATTAATTTCGTTGCAGTAAATAGCTACGTCTGCGTTAGCAACCGATGCGCTTTCGTCTTTCGAAAGAGGTATAGCTGAAAAATAAAAAATCCTGGGCGTTTCTCGATTAAATCGCGCACAACGAAAGTTGAAATGGCGAGGGAAATGAAGAAACTGGATACAGGAACGTATCGTGAACTGTGGTCAGAGGAACAACCAGTCGGTAGACGTTTTGCATGTGTATATACACAGACATTTAAATTGATAATATTACAATTGACCGTAACAAAAGCGTATTGCTCGAAGAATCGTCGTCGACGCAAGACTCCCATGTTCTTTTCTTTCCGCATCAACGATAAGGTAGTTTCCTTTCCTTCTGGTTGCACGCTACGGATATCTTTGACGATTAAAAATCAAAAAGAACAACAACAACAAGAATAACAAAAATCTAACCGAGAAAATAAACGAACGATAAAGCAAACGAGAATAAAAAAAAGAAAAAAAAAGAAGAAAGAACAATCGAATGTACCCCTTGTCGCGACGCGAACGCGATCAAACGTCGGCAACAAGACAGAGCAGCGAGACACTGTATGCTTTAGAAATGTACGAAGAAACGACGAAGGCGGTGAAGGAACAGCGTAGGGTATCCGGTTCTAAAAGATATTTCAACCAGCATGCTTCACCTACTGATCATTCTCAACTAGTGGGTGGTTAACGCTCATCAAAATATACTAACTACGCTAACAATTACTCTCGACATTCGCAATATGTGTGTATCTATGTGTTTGCATATTTTAGTATGTGTGTGTGTGCGTGCGTGCGTGTGTGTGTGTGTGTGTTTTGCGTATAAAATACATAATCATCTGTAGAGGTGTATCAAAGGGGTGTTGAGGGTGTAGGAAAAGACGAGTAAGTCTTGCGAAGGAGGGATAAGGGTCAGCTGTCAACGACGATGGTATTCGCGTCGATGCAAGATCAAAGATCATTCCAAACACACGGTCGAAGAAATCGATCCGTCGAATCAATGGTTCCCTTTTGATTCTCGACGACGAGTCGTAACACCGTATCCATCTGCTCGCGCAGAATTTATTGCCGAATCTTTCGATGAAAAGGATGCGCGAGGACACACACACGATGCACGGTCGACTCGGTGGATGTGCGCGTTCTGCTCTCATTGTTCGCGCGTTTGGCAAAAGCCGATGTCGTCGAGTCTGTTCGAGCGAAAACTAAACGAAGGAACTATTCCTTGGAAAAAGAAGAAAATTGATCTCTTTCGTGCAACGTCGCGAAAGGATCGACGACACTGGGGGGAAAGAAAAGACTAAAAGATCAGAGGATAGGGTTGGTGGTGGTGGTGGTGGTGGTAGTGGTGGTGGTGGCGGTGGTGTAGGGGCGGACGGGTTAGGGTACATCGATGTCGGGTATCCTCGAGGTCAGCTTTAAGTACGCACCGATTTCCTAGCTCTCGAAACGGCGCATCAAGTACGCAAACCGTGGAAAATAGAATTCGGTTTGCACCTAGCGGTATTTCAGCTCGAATTATCGCCACCTGCTTTTTTCTCGCTAAATTGCGCTCGCGCGCGTGCTTGCTTGTGTTTGCTTCACGCGGTTTCTTAAGGCGTACTTCTCGTCGCTTATTTTTTCTTTTTCCGCTTATCGTTCTAAGTATCATCTTACGTGTAAGTCATAAATATCACTCACGAGCTTTGTCGTCGTTAACATTACGATACATGTTAAGTAAGTATATTAAGGTGTATATCACTAAAGAATATTACTTGTCGTTTGGAAGAGGATTCTTCCTTGCTCTCTGTTTTTCGAACAGCGAGCCTCTCACGCACAGATTATCGCATTTTTTTTTCTTTTTTTCTTTTTTACTTTTTCATCTCGTTTCGCTTATCGCGATAGTTAAACGTAAACGGTACAGCTTTAAGGTTTCAATGGATATCGCTTATTGCTCGAAATTTCTCGCGCGGTTTGTCGCTACACGCTCCTCTCGTCGTCGACGACTTCCGCGCGCGCGTCTCCTTCTCACGAATCGCGGCATCTACCTGCATATCGATCGTTCGCATTTCCATCGAGATCGTTTCACTAATCGTCTATAAGTACACCGATCGAAATATTTATTTGAAAAATAAAGAAAATAATCACGGAAGATCACCGTTAAGACTCGGTCCTATCGAGTTTTACTTTGCACCGCGTTTATTTAAAAAGAAAAAAGAAAAAATAATTCATGAAAGCGCAAGGTACGATAGTTGAACAAAAGCGTGCGCAAGCTAATCGAAAATAGCGAAAAATCAAAGTCGCAGGAACGGTAGCCGCCTCGATCGTATTTTATCGCTGGGAATGAGAGGAGCGTGGTGCGCGCGCGAATTCGTATAAATTAAGTATCGACTTCGTTTTGTTACGAATACCTTAAAAACCTATCTTAAAACTGGTTGAAACTTACAAACTAGGCGCGCTTAATTTAACGCTGAGCTAATCTCGATCTTGGGTTCTTGTTGCCGCAGTCGCAGTTGCAGTCGCAGTCGCAGTCGCGAATGCTCGCGACTCGAAACTATTTCTAGAAACTTGAGTATCATTCTTCAAAAAACGTGTCTGTCTCTGTTCCGTATCCTCTAATCGCGCGTAGCGCTCGTTCAGTCTTCAACGAGTCCTACTAATCGCGCGATGGAGTAAATATTGTCTTCCATTACTCGGAGAAAAATATATGTATACCTATACATAACTATTTCTATTTAGACGCGTTACTTGTATGTACTTTATACAAGTTCTGCATGCTGGTATCCGCATTTACGTGTGTACCGTGTGGCGACTGATCGAGTGTGTGTACGGTCTGTTTAAAGATCGATCCGTTGCGATCGCGAAGCCGATCGCCGAGCGGAAGCACGCGGGAGTACGAACGATCGGATAAGATCGAGCGGTGCCGATGGAAGCTGGTGCGGAGGAGTATTCGGCGACGGTCCCTCGAGGGATCGATCCGAAGGTTTCGTTTGGCACTTTCACCGAGGCGGAGGAGTATCGCGCAACGAACAGGAGAACTGCCTCGTTCTCTGAAGAGGAAGAAAGGAGTGACGGGTTGGAATCGCCGACTCGCGGGTCGACGATCGAAACAGACGCGGCGTTCTTCTTCGCGCGTGCTTCCGCTTGGCACACGAGCTACGCTATCCCATGTTCAAAGGAAGAGGGTAACCGCGGGCAACGAAGATTAAAGAAAATTAACGCTAGAGTAGATTCAGTTCGCAAGCTCGGTTCACGGCACAACGTCCAGAGATATACATATACATATATCTCTATGTATCTCACTCTCTCGCTCCCTCTTCCTTTCACGCTTTCTTTCTCTCTAACTCCCCTGTTTTATTGCTTCGTGGTCGAGATCCTTGAGAGTAAGGCGGTCGTGGTTCACGGCCGCCTATATCGCTTAATTAATTAAGTAATTAGTTATCGTGTACGGTTGGGCGCGGCGGGAAGCCGGGAAACAACGCGAACGATGTCACGCGCGTATCGTGTGTCAGGGAGCGTGCTAATCTAACTAGGAACCGAGTGTGGTGGAAACGCAAAACGCGCGGCATAATCGCATGGACAAAAGGAATATACCGACGGGCTCTCGAACGAGGGATGAAAAAATATCGTAACGAAACACGCGATACGACAAAACACACATCGGTCTCCTTCTCTCATTCAATCGCTCGTTCGCTCGCTCGCTCGTTCGTTCGTTCGTTCGTTCGTTCGTTTGCTCGCGCATTCACCCATTCATTTCCTCACTGACACGTACTTTCTCACTTTCTCTCTCTCTCTCTCTCTCTCTCTCTCTCCTCCCCCTCTCGCTAATAAATTAATTGACAAGCGATAATGATGAGTAGTAAACGCAAGAAAAATGACTTCGGTTTCCGGCCGGTAAAGTCCTCGTGCTCTGTTCTCGAGGGTACGCACGCGCAACTCTGACTCTGATCCTTGCGAGCTTGCTTCCGCGCTTCCTCAATTTTCTTCTCGTTTCAAGACTTTTCCATTTTTCTTTTTATCATTTTTTTTTTTTTTTTTTTTTTTTTTGTAAATAGTTTTCGGGGAAAGGGTCTTCGATACGTAAACATGCACGGTGCACGTTAGTGTTCTGCGTCGCTTAGTTGGCCTCGTCTTCCTGCTCCAACGAAGCAGTACCACCGTGAAAAATGTAACGCGTTGCGCGATACGATTTTCGAAACGTTCGAGGTTCTCGTGCGTTGAGACGACGTGTTCTCAAGCCACCAAGAAAACGTTCGAACGAACGTCCGAGATGAGTTCCAAAGAGCAAAGTAAACGATGGTCCAACGTCGTCGATTATGGCTAGCAGACCAGAGAGTAGAAACGAATCGGAAGCTTGGAAGGTGATGCCGGATCGGTGGTGTCCGTACGTAACAACCGTATCTCGTATTTGTTGATATTGAGATGCCTTCGCGCGTGTGTGTGGATGCGTATGCATACAAGTGTGTATACACAGAACCAAGCATAAACACAAATAGGCGCGTGTGTAACGATGATGGAAGCGCGCGTTACGTGTCTTCGGATCAGAGTTCGTGTATCGACGAGTTATTAGACTTATTAGACGTACATGCCCATACCGTACATAGAACTCCAGTCGACGCCCTGGAAGCTGGACATGTCGACGTTAGTGAGCGAATAACCTTGATAGGGATTCGCGGGTGCAGCGGCAGCCGCGGCAGCAGCAGCAGGCGTCGCAGCGGCAGCAGCCGCAGCCGCGGCGGCGGCGGATGGTGGTGCGGGTGCAGGAGCTGGGGCTGCTGCTGCCGCGGCTGCGGCCACCGCCGCGGCTGGAATCGGGTATGGCGCGTATCTGTACGCGGATAGCGCCGGATAGCTACTGGCGAACAATTTCCCATATCCGGCGACGGCGTTCTGCACCTGAGCAGCAGCGGCCGCGGCCGCAGCCGCTTGTACTTGAGCTTGTGCCTGAGCGGCGACTATCTGCGAGGCCGCGGCGACCGGAAGGGGCGGCTGAGGCGCCAATCGAACCCCAAGAGCGCCCAACACCACTCTCTTCCCGAGAGCCAACGCGCCAGGTTGAACCGCCTCCTTCGGCTGAGCCTTCTTACACTCGACCTTCTTGTTCTTGATCGTATGAAAGTGAATCTCGCACACGCGATCCACTACGTCCTCGTTCTCGAATGTGACGAACCCAAAGCCACGGTGCCGCTTAGTTTGTTGGTCCATCAGCATCACGGTCTCCTCGACCTTGCCGAACTGGTTGAAGTAGGCCTTCACCTCGTCGCTGCTAGTATCCTGACTGACGCCACCGACGAAGATCTTCTTGGTGCGATTCGCCTGTTTCGCGCGGTTCTTCGGCGTTGCGTGTTTCGGGTCGATCTTCTTACCATCCAACGTGTGGATTGGACACTTCAGCACCTTGTCCACGCTACCCGGCTCGGCGAACGTGATGAAGCCGAATCCACGACTACGCTGTAACCGAACAAGCCAGAACGGCCACGATGCACAACCACCGACTCTCTCATCTTTCCCTGCTTTGTTTTTCGCTTTCCGCCCGACTGCCTCTCCCTGTCGCGCGGTTTCTTACCCTCTCGTCCGAGTGTCTCTTGGCTTCTCGATAACCTGCCTACTCGATCTATCTTTCGCAGCGCGTGATCTTTTGTCGCAGAATATCGTCGCGCCGCGACGCGACGCGCTGCGCCGGTCAGTTAACCTCTTCGCTGCTGTACACAGTTTCCGCGCTCTTCATCGGTTATCGTCAACGAGCTACTTCTCCGATAAATACCATCTTTCTTTACCTTCCGTCCAACAACGAACAATCGAAACAATCGCGACGCAGCGAACAAGTTAACTGCCATCCAATTATTTCCCGCAACTTTCACGATGCACGCGACCGCTATCAACGCGTTACGGTCCGTCCGTTTCCTATCGCACTTTTCCCAACAACTCTCGTTTCATCGAACAAGCTAACTATTACCGTCGCGTTTGTCGTGATAAGTAATAATCCGTCTCGTTTTTCTATCGTACTCTCTCTCTGTATGTAAAAATGGTACCGTATATATATATATATATATGTATATATGTATGTATATATATACATACACATATATACACATATATATATATATATATATATATTCTTCTTTTATATACAATAAACTAAATACTACCAAACTACCGTTTACATGCAAGACTGTCCAAGCCAATGTAAGACAAACATTCTAGGATTACGTGAGACAAGGACTTTGAATTATACGATAAAGATTCAACTGAGAATTACGATCGTTAAATGTATCGCTACCGAATATATAATAGATATAATGTGTGTCCAGAATCCTCGTTCGGTGCTTCCCCTCGAATCCCGATGCCGTGTGTGTGTCTGAATGTGTGTACGCGTGTGTGTGTTTATGTGTGTGCGTGCGTGTAGACGTATCTTTAGAAACGAGCCTCTGCCTCTTTTCCACCTTTTACGTTTTAAATACAAGTTTTAATACAGTAAAGTACCAAGATACACTTCTACTTCCTTTACACTGTCTCAGCAATTAGTTACATCGATTAGTACAACTTCTTCTCTACGATCTACTGTGTGAAGTCTCGTGCAAAAGTGGAAGGAAGAAACTGGTGCATCGAATCTCCTCGAGGCGAATTAGCGTTTCGACTTTTTTTTTTTTTTAATTTTTGTTCTTTGTTATCCCCTCCCCACACTCGGAGAGCTTTTCGGCTCGGCCGACACACCGATGCGAACGATTTGACCTATCGAGGAGGAAATGGACGAGAATTTGAAAACGCCGGTGGCCCGTTTACGAGCTTGCCCTTCGTGAAACCTTGCTAAAAACCGTCGTTCTATATTTTATACGTAGAGCACCGGCACTCTCCGAATCATTTCTCGTTTTCTACCAATTGTTTGGCAATCGAAGCATCGTTAATCGGTACTCGATATAGACGAACGTTTTTCGAACGAGCTCGTGAACGGGCTACTGTCGAAGATGGACGAGCCGAGAGAGCTTCCATCGAGTAGACCGACCTGTGTAACCGGATCCTTCATGATGAGGACGTCGGTGACGGTGCCAAACATGCCAAAGTACTCCCTGAGCTTCTCGCTGTTGGTCTGCCAGGACAAGCCACCGACGAACAGCTTACCCGGTGCCGGGTCGCCTCCGTTTGGTGTACTTCGACCGGAACTGCCGGAATGGCTACCGTTTATAGGTACCAGGGCATTGTGAAAATCGTGCTCGATCGCACCGTTCGCCGCTTCCATACTGGCGCTGAAACATAACGAATTAGTGGTAAATTAGAAGGTTGGCCCGTTCGACCGAATTTCGAACAATTTCGCACGCGGCGACTCGAAAAGACCAACGAAAGTTTATCTTTTGTTCCAAGGAAACCCCGCTCGCCGTGCATACTTCGCACACCTACGTATTTAAATATACGTACGTATATTTCTGAATGGGTCCGTCGACCGTTCTACACCGATGCCGATAAAATATCCGATGACGGTGCTTTTCTTCTATCATTTATTTAGTAGTCGACGACGGGCTACTAGTATTTTAATTAACGGTGTGCCGCGTTGAAAAAGCTTTTCCCAGTCGCTGGTTCTTTACCGGCAATTTACTGCCCGATCTGGAGCTAACGCGAACCTCTCGTTTCCTTTTTCACGTTTATGTTTATGCCGCGTGGCATTAAACGAACCTCTATAGAGCCTTTTGAATATTTCAAACGCGTCGAAACGCCCTTCGAATCCAGCCTCGCTCCCACTAAATATTCCCCGCTATGCTCGCGCGCGCCCCAGTCTCAAAAGCGGTATTGTTGCTCACGCAATTTTATTAATTACCGATCTTTTCACGGATCGAAGCCTGTTGCTTAGTTTACTGCAAAGGTGACAAATAAAACGAATTGGAACGTGTACAACGTGGCAAATATTCGTCTGAAGTTAATCGATAGGAAGCAACGAATCTTGCGAAAGAAAAACTTCCCTCTATTTTTGTTCCAGGTGATACCGCTGATCGTATTAGAAGCTTGCGTGCTCTTAACGATACCACTGATAAGCTGCCACAGGATGTTTTTCACTACGATCGATGTTCAGTAAGTTGGTTTGCTTGGTGGAAATTTTAAAAGTAAAGGGTGACCGCGACTGGTTTTCACGCAAATCGGTGAGAAAATGTGAACCGTAACGAAAGAAACGCGCGCTAATCGACGCTATTCGTAAATTTGCTTCCTTCGATAATTTAATCGGAGCTTTTCTGTGCGCAGACTTGGCGGCTATCACCGTTACGAAATTCCGTCCGTTCCACGGTTCATCGATCTACGGAATCCTCGAGTTCTGAAGGTAAGTGGCTTTTAATTACCCTTTGCAACGTTTCTGCGATTACACCTCCTGCCGGTAGTTGGATCTCTGCGTTCGTTTACAGCTGTATCGGAAACGCGAAAGAAACCGCGGTCCTACACGGCGTACGCAAGTACGGGGAACAATTTATCGAACGGTATCCGATACCAATCTGTCAACTTTTTCTCGATACTTATCATCATAGATATAATAAATAGTAAATAGATGAATTTAAATGTGAGGTACCCAGGCAACTATTCTTTATTACCAGCAGCGTGCTCGAGCAAGAAACTTGATCATTTTAAAATAATTCTGGATAAATTGGTTCAAGCACGGAACGGCCAGTTCTGACTGCCGTTTTTCTCTGTCGTGGTGGTAAGATTTAATCGGCTGGACGAGAACGCGTCGCTAGACTTGGGTACTGTTTCGCCGATCCACGAAACGAATAATTGGGGAAGATAACGGTGTTTTCGCGTGGAAGAAAGAATGATAAAGACTTCGAAGACGCGGTAAACAGCCCGAAACACGAACAAGTACGAGGGCGGTCGCTCGGTACTTTCTTGGAAAGAACGCGTGTTCTACGTATATGCGCGTACGTATACACGTGTCGATATCGAATCGACGAGGGGCGAAGACTACGCGACGATATTTTATTTTCTCTCCGCTGTCACCCTTCGTTACTCGTAACTGCTATCGATTCGCTATCTCTGTCCGCTCCGCGGAGTTACAACGATGCCGCGACTCCCGCGAGATTCCCATCCGGCCGATGTATCCGTCTATCTTCTTCATCCATCACAGTCGCCGTGCAAACTACCAATCGTCGTCTATTATCCATACTCCCAGTTGAACCGAAGCTGCGTTCTCTTCTCTCTTTTCCTTAACTCGTTTGCCTCCATTGTTGACCGTTGGAAAATCTTGCCAACGTAATCGCCAGTAATTATCCAATAGCCAGCACTGTGCACGAAACGTACGGTGCGGAATTAAGAAAAGCGTGGACGCGCGCCAGATCGAGTTTATTGCATGGGTACGGGTGATATACTGTTACAATTAGCACGCGTCGCTCGGAAATTGTTTTCATCGATGCGAATAAGAAATTCAACATCGTGGATCAATTAATTTCCTCTCGACTGGAATTAAAAACGACTCTGTTGGTCCAAACGACCAAAACAAGTTGAGAAAAGTTCGATGGAAGATCGGTTCGAGGGAAATCGAGAGATGTACGCTGTTGGCTTTTGCCCCAGGATCTGCGAGAAACAGCGTACATTCACCGGAGAAAGGAACGTGGGAGTGGTGGGTCGAGGGTAGCGGAAGAGCTGCACGTTACTCTTGTTCGGTTCTATCGCCGCGAGGAACGCGAACAGAGCGTACATATCACGGAGATATTCGGGGTGCAGAGGTCGCGGAAGCTCGCGGCGCGCGTCGCGCGGCTCTGCTCTGCTCGGCTCGGCTCGGCTCGGTTCGACTCGGCGCAGGCTCTAGTCGAAGGTCCCGGGTGTAGAGGGAAACAAAGAGAAAGGGGTGTTTGCGTGCGCGCGTACTACGCCCCTGAGGGGAAAGCGAGAGAAGAGCGAGCGTGCGCGAAATAAAGAAGCTCTGTAACGCGGTTCACGGTGTAGGAAGCATGACAGAGGCTAAGCAAAGAGAAGTAAGAACAAGGACGACGAACCGGCCAGCGATGGAATTAATTCGAGCCGCTCGCTTCTTACCCAAGGATTCTCTAACGGATTCGATTCCTTTGACCGGTAGGTATATCGTATTTTGGCGAACGACGAAACGAAACTCGACGTCGTAGGTCGTTTGGCGATTTCGCAGTCGCGTCTACGTGGGAATTTATTTAAAGGGGTCGTCGGTCGGCGATAAGTCTTGTATTATAGTTTTCAAACTGCGGGTAAGATGCGCCGCTAACTTGAACGGGCTCGAACGAAAGCATCGGTGGTACCCCGCCGCTCGTAAGGGTATTGTTCCCATCGCTATAGTCAGACAAGCTGGAAAGAGAAAAGCAGCCAGAGACCAGAGAAAGAGCGAGTCCAAGCGAAACGGGCCGAGGGAGTCGAGCAGCGGGGGTGTAGAGGCTGAGGCCGAGGGCGAGGGTGAGGATGAGGGTGAGGGTGGTTTGGGCAGCGGGGGCGAAGGGTAAGAGTACGTGCAGCTGGTGGATCAATACGCCCCTCCGTTCCTCCCTCTCCGAGTTGTCGCACGATCCCTTTTGCAACGTTCCGCCCCTGCGGAACATCTATCGGAAGATGCGACGCTCTTTTTCGCTTTCGCCGGCAAATGTCCACGTAAACTCGTCTCTCTCGTTGCTGCCACTCCGCATTAGCCAGCTTTTTCTTCCGTGCGTCTCGTTGTCCCTCTTTCGAAATTCCAAACGAGCACTTTTTTTTATCCACCCCCGAGAAATTGATCCGCGAACATGCTTGCTTCGCGGCGACGCGTCGCGATGGTTGTTGCTCGTTTCGTCCAACGATCCTCGAAAACTTCCTCTTTCGAGTAGCCCAACCTATTTGTAAATTTACCTAGACCAACCCCGATGCTTGTTCTTTTCGTGAAACGGATTCGTGCGGCGACCGTTCGAAAACTGCAATATGCATCGCGCCGAGACCCGCCGACGAATTTATTCGCGCTCGTATCGATATTATGTAATTACTCTACTCTCCGGTAGTTCTATTCTAGACACAATACACCTGTACATCACGTTCCCTGCAAACGAAAGGGAGTGGATTTATTTATGTAAAAACAACTTGGTTGTACGGGCCAACGATCAAGGTAAATAGCTTCGGCCGTACATAGAACCGACGGTCATCTGTTAATTCTGATCAGAGCAACAGTCGCAGACCACACGAATACCCTTTTTTCACAAGGATCGCGCGATCGATTAATACGAAAGTTGACGGTTGATGGTTGACGAACATTGACCGTGACCCTTTGTTTAGAAGGAATCGCTATTCGCGCCGGGAACTGTGTCGTTCGTAACTTGAAATCGATTAAAAACGGAGCAACGACGGAATAAATTGGAAAATTGCGATCGAACGATCCACATTGGCAGCCATGACCTGAATCGTTTCGAATACGCAAATGTGGAAATGTGCAAATCGAGCGAAGAGGAAGCGAGGATATAAATCGAGAACCAGGTGAGACGAGGCAAAGCAAGGAGGAGAGAAAACTGGACACGAGTACGATTCCAATATTTCTAGTATCGATAGACAGCCCGTGCTGCCGCCGTGCCGGCAGCAACATCGGCGTCGGCGTCGGCGTCGGTGGCAGCAGCGCACAGCACAGCACAGTTCCCGCTGGCCCTCGGCAACGTCGAGGGTTACTTTCCTCCCTTTCTCTGCCGCCCTTCTTCAGCCTGGCCGCGCGCTCCCTCGTCTCTCTTCGTCGCGCCGACTTTCCCTCGAGGCCGTGCTCGCTTGCACGCGGAATATGCGCGGCTGGACACGCGCACTAACCATCCTTTCACCCTTGCAGCCTCGGTCGTGGGGCTCGAGCAATCGAGGAGAGGGTGCACGCTTTCAGCCCTGGTGGGGTTTCGAACCTGGAGGAGAACCTCCCTCGGTTCCGAAAGAGGGAGAGGAGGGGGCAGGGTGCGGAAGCGGCGCCGACACCGAGCGACGCAGTGCCGTCGGGACGCTCGACCGTGCGATATCGTCTCCGCAAGTCAACTCGACGCCGCCAGCACCGAAGCCACGACCACCACACCACACGGTTATCCACAAACTTTGCTTACTTTGCTGTCCGATGATCCTTATACGTTGTTGTCGGAAACACCGCACGAAAACCAACTCAAGAAAGGTTTCGATCTGACCAAACCACCGGAAAACTCTTCGTTCGAGGACCTTGCGAGATCTGGACGAGACGAGAATTTTACTCGAAACAGTCCCATAGGACAGTGTTTCGGCTATGACGAGGCAAACGCGATGATGCGGTTCGATCGCCCGACTACTTGGACACGATGCAGTTTTGGACGCTTGCCGGGGATATTGTCTTGTCACAGCAGTACGTCTTTAAAGAGTTACTGGTGTGATGGGACATTGTCCCCGTCTCGTGGCCCTCGTCGAAGGAAGCTCTCAACCCGACTCGATACAGTGCTTTCTTGATAGATTCTCGAGTGGATCAGACGTTAACAAAGTGTTTCAGGCTCGAATTGTGCTTCGTGACGCGCGTACACGATCGGAGAATTTTTCAGGCGTCCAAGGAAACATCCAAGAATTCGATTTCGACCGTTTCTGTCGGCGATGGCCCTTGCCGAGGTGTCTCTTAATTCTCCCCAACGTGGATGACACGAGCATTTCCGGTCGATAATGCAGCTCTGTCGGAAGGTGCGACAGCTCGCTAGTTACGCTGGTCGATGGGGAAACTAATTTTCCTCGTTGTTGGCCATCGTGGAGATACAAATCGGAGTCACGCGTCAAACCTAACCGTTCGTTTTTTCATTCGCTAGATTGATTTGTCGAAAGGAACTCGGCCTGCTCTCGTTCCGGACATTCGAAAACCATCGGCAACATTGGATCACGAAACGGTACCCTCGATGGAATCGCGTATTGTACTGTCTAGATTCGCAAAATGGCCGTAGCGTTGACGACGTCGTTCGTTGACGCTGTGTTTTTCTCGCATGCCGGCGCGACGGTTCGTTGATCTAATACGTATTATTTTTTTCGACAACGTACTTTCTTTCAGCCCCTACGAATCTAACGATTAAAGTCCGAATCGTTCCAAAGTTTCTTCGTCGACGAACGAAACAGACTCGAGTGACAATATTTATCGAACATGTCGACGATTCGTCGATAACGGATGCAAAACCTTCCGAACGATGGACCGAAAATTATTTTTCTACTGGTTTGTTGGTGGTAATTGTACGCGTTCGATTTTCCGATACAATTTATCGAGCGTTCGTGCGATCGAACGGTGACGAAATCGACGTGGCCTACTTCTACGAAATAGCCCCCCGATTCCTTCCGTCGTTTCAACCCCAAAGTATCTGCAGTCGCAGTTTGCTGAATAATGAATCAGCCTTGTTTCCGTGCGCGACTCGGTCTACCGAATTAGAGCGGCGCCACGACGGGGTAGTGGAGAACTCGAACGGGGTCGATGAAAAGGTTAACGCCGGGTTTAGGTCGATCGTAGGTTTTCTCTAACACTCTAGCCAATCCCCCTCCCCCATTTCTCTCTTTCTCTCTCTCTGTCTCTGTCTCTGTCTCGCTCTAGCCAACTCCCCCTCTAGGTTGCTTGGTTTCCCCAGTTTCGAACAGAGTTTCCACTAGTCACGACAACGTTCGATCGGTGTCTGAATTACGTATACGAATACACTCGTAACTCGCTAAATCCACGTTTAAGAAATCCACCTATACTCGATGCAAATCTTTTATTTCTTTCTTTTAACGATCAATGGATTCCTCAAATTCGTCGAAAACTGTAAACAACGAGGACTGGTCCAAGATTCCGGCAACCCCGATGCTAAATATCTATTCAAGATCTTCGATTCTGATCGAGAAAATGATTAATCTCAATCAAGTACCTTATTAACGATTCTCTCTTCCAACCACCGGTCTAGCCTGCCCAACAGTTTCCATCGAAACCTTGTTTTAGCAAATTCACAGATTGACGTTTCGCGATTGAAATCAATGTCCAGATGGCGCGTGTTTCCGTTAACCATTGCTTAGATACGATCTTCCGTGAAACTTGTACGAAATAATTTGTTGTAATAATTTGACATCGAGGCAACAGCATCCAGAGAGTTCCCAAGTAAATATAGAGAAATAATCGATAAAATGGGGTAAACAGAAACGAGGCAGAATCGTTAGAAAATGAGTAGACATCGAAGCGAGAATTGATTAGCCGGTGGATTAACGGGCGCGGCACGTCTGCGATTCGAAAGAGAGAAGCTTGGAGGTCGTCGTCTGTTGGAGTTGAATTTCACGGGTGGTGGTGGTGGTGGTGGTAGTGGTGGTGGTGAAGTCGATGATATTGCTGGTCGTGCTCTACCCTTGTAGGTGCACGTGGAGGTGACGTAGCGTTGGTGGTTGCTAGTGTTGGTGATGGTGATGGTAGTGGTAGTAGTAGCAGTAGTAGTAGTAGTGGTGGTGGTGGTACTGGTGGTGGTGATGGTGGTGCTGCTGGATGGATGGGTGGGGTGGGTTGTCATCTAATCTTTCTACCAGTTGGTAGAGGGCACAGCCACCAGGTGGCGACACGTCCAATACCGGAAGAGAGGGTGGATGCACGAACAAGGAGAGGGGTAGGAGGATCGAAAGGAGAGGCAGGTACCCCCATCGGACCGGTGCGTTGGTTAGTCGCGTCAAAGACTGTGTGCCGTACACCTGCGCCATTTTTTGCGGAATCTTTTGAGGAACCAGTGCAAAAGGAAGGCAGAAAGACGATCTATGAGAAAGCAAAAGGATCGGATCTCGGAGACATGTAGAGAAGAAGAAAAGAATTCGTCATGTTCATCCCCGTGAGAGACACCTTAGACAAGAAAACCCCATAGATGTGTAGAGGCTAGAGTATCACATCGTCGCGCGCAGATGTCGTTGTTGTGTAGACATTGTTATAGATTAGATAGAAAATCCGTTTTAGACATCTGTATTATATGTACATTTCTGTATCTATTTATACATGTTGGAAATAGATTTAGCTTTAATCGAGGAAAGACTTGCTCCTCGTTCGAAAAATTATCTGTACACTTCGCTTGAATCGATGTATATGTGTGTTTGTATGTGACGGGGCGAAGCCGGCTTACGATCGATTTTGCCACGATCCTAGTACACACTCCGCGTAAAAAGTTCCGTTCAAATACTTCATCCTATGCAATTTGGTAAATAATGTTTGAGGGATAGTAAAGGCGAACGAGCAACATCTTATTGAAAATAACAACGAGCAATTTGCATGCATTGCGAGTTGGTATAAACTCTGTAACTAGGCTCTGCATACACGTAATCGTAACCATATTTGTTAAGCACCACTGCCCGTTGCGTATCATAGAAATGCACACGCGTACACACGTCCGCGCGCGCTTTCGTAGACTATAAACTTTCTGCAATATTTCGTTTAATATCGGTTAAGGTGATCGTTTGTTTCGCAAGGATAAGCACTACTCGCTAATGAACCTTCGACGAAAAGCATGTAAAGACCGGTACATACGAGGGACTGAAATATCAATAAATCTAAATGATATTGATCAAGTCACGAATCGTCTACACCTTCCTTCATCCAGAAATGATAGAATAAAACACGATAGTTTCTATTTACGTTTCTAATTCTATCCGGGGGGAGGAAAAAAAAATCAATATTCGTTAGGGACGGGAACCACGGTAATTCGTTTGCAAGTTACACGCGTAAACGTCCATTATGATAATTATACCGTACCGTGATCGAAGGGGTTAAACGTCACGCGTCACGTAACAACCCTATGCGCGTGCGCGTCTCAAGATGCTTTCGCGGTTGACTTTTTTCATTGGGGAGGACAACCGAGAAACCGACTCAATTTATTTTAATTCGGGCGATATTAATTTTAATGAAGGCGTACAATTAACGCGGAACACATCGTCGTTGACGAGCGAAACCGGATGAAAACGTCTACTCTCTAAAGACTTTACGGGGAATTCTCGAGGGTGATACGTTGGTTAAGAGCTACCTAATGTTCGTCAAGGTGTGCGTGTATGCGACTGCGTGAACGCGCATGCGCACGTCCATCGGGTCAGGTGTTTGAGCATACAACAAGTGCACATTACGGGACGCAAATGCGGGAAACGTGTCGTTGAGCATTCAATAATATGCAGCGGTAAATGTCCCTTTAATCTTTTCGACGTTAAAACCTGCTAGCACACACGGTATTTGCAACAATCGACAAATTTGCGGTTAGAAATCTTTGTTTGTTCTATTCATTGGGATTTCCTATTTTCCTATTTTTCAATATTTTCCGATCTGGTCGCGAAACACGATAACGTATCGAGAATCACTCCGAACAATAGTGTCCCACAATTTCCTTTTTTTCCTGTTTTCATCTCTCTCACGGTATCCTTCTTAGGATAGTTCTCTCTGTCTTTCGGTTTGTGTATCCGGCGGCCGCTGTTATTGGATCAATACGCGAGGATCCAATTAATCCACGGGGGGTGCCCTCGACAGATGGCCTATGGGTAATACCATACCCTCTTGCATTAACCCTCCTAAATCACAACCACTCGCGTCAACGACGTCTTGTATGTTATACAATACGCGGACGCAGCCACGACTTGGATCTCGCGATCTCGGCGAGTTGTCACGATTGTTTCGAACAATCTGCTCTTGTCTAGGGGACAATTATTTTCGCGTTCGCTCCCGGAACGCTCAACCCATTCAACCATTCACTTCTCTTACCCTTCTCCTCCCTAGTATCGGAAATCGTATACCTAAAACGAGTGAAAATGTTTATCGCGTGTGTTGGAACGAAAAGCTCCAAGCGTCTTCAAACTATCGCTGGTCGTTCTATCTGGGCCACTCCTATTACCGAGCAGCCCCCATCAACTTCATCGGTTTCGCGAGCTAACGAGCAACCCGACTTCGAGCCCGAGTTTCCGTTCCTCGTTCTCGTATATACCTCCAACGACCTCGAACCGGCAAAAAGAGAAGGATAGAGCTTCGAAATCCCGCTTCCCGGTCTGAATGGCTTTCCTCTCGCTTTTCCGTGCTATTCACCGACCAATTAAATCGTCGCTCGGCCTTCCAGGCGTTAACGAGGTCTTTTTCCGTGGTTAACGGAAACCAACGTAGACGAGTTGGGATCAAACGAGGATCTTGGAGATCTTGGGAGCGTTCCTATCGATAAAAAGTTTACGTAACAATTCTGCTGGTCTTTTATCTCGATGTGTTGGACCGAGTAATCGTGTCCAAGGATTAATTTCAGAGCAGCGTGTCGTTAGGTTTAGAGGACCCCGCCTTTAAACGACTCATCAATTTTTCTTTTCTTTTTCCTCTCTATGATCGAGTTTGATCGGTCAAAGAGCCTTGTCGCATCGACTAACCAGCTATCTATTCGTTACAAGTCTGATTAGGTACACTCGAACGTACGACTCGACGAAATATTAGCCGTTGTAGCAATTTGCAAAGAATCGTGCAGCTAGATACTGATAGACGTTGTGTATTGGATTAATCAACTTTTCTCTTTATATTAATAACAGACTGATCGAAGAGAAGGTGGCAGAGCCAGAGAAAGAGAGAACGTTCCTTGTTATCGTTTGGTGGTCGATCGAATGTTCTGCAACGAAAATCGATTGAAAATGGCTACGTATCGACGATCGAGAGACAGCCAAATTTCGGACAATAGTTTCCCAAAATGATCAAACATATTTTTAAGTGGAACCAAAAATTTATCGCATCGGAATCTAAGAAACTTCTCATCGATTATTACTATGGTTGCGGGTAAATGTAGCTTGATAAATGGTAAAACGCGCAAACGAGGAAATGGCTTTGCTACTAGCCGGTAAACTGAATTCCTGCGATGCCGAGAACGCACCACATTACCGACGCCTCCAATGTCGTTCTATCGACCGAACAATTCCATGAAATCTCAGTAGTTTCGTCTCGTCGCAAACCAACCAATCGATGAGCGCCGTACGGAGGGATGCAGCGAATAAAAAAATGATTTTTTCCATAGTAATTACATATTTAACCGATTTAACCGACGGCGTGTCTCGTGGGCCAATTTGATATCCGAAACGGAGACCTCGATAAAATTGCATACCGATAACGGAATTTTTTAAAGACATCTTTGTACGACGCTTAACTCGATAATGTAATGCAGAACGCGACGCGACGCGTAAAATAGCAAAGCGTTCGTTCGTTGATAGGAAAAGCGATTTCCTTTCGAACGTTCTCAAGAAGCTGATGCGCTTGAATATTAATACCGCGTCGCACAAGATTCCTTCGTATTGTTTCCCATTTTAAAATCACCAACGCAAACTATTACACGTTGATAAATTTGTTCGTTGCGTTCCTTGGCGAAGAAAATGATTTTCGTGTCGGCAATGTTCGCCGCGTCCTGCTTTCCTATTCTCTTCCGCCGGAACGTTGCTAAGAATTTTTCGTTAAACTCTGTCTTATGAATTATTTACAGGCTGCTCTGTCTTTTTATAAAAAAAGATTTCGAGTCAGCACAGTTTTCGCTCGATAAAATTTGTAATTCAATTCGGTATGCTTTTTTCCATGTTTTCCATCGTTCTTCAGTTACATTATCATCGCAAGAAAGGAAACAGTTTCACAAAACGTATTATATTACATTCGAAATTCCAGATACGTCGAGAAGATGTTCGAAATAATTTCTATTAATTTTCACGCAAACGAATTTCAATTAATCTCTGATGCACTGTTCGCGAACAGCAAACGTAGAGAAAAGATGAAAGTGTATTGGGTTGAGGGCGTTAGGTTCGGACAAATCGGGGCCGCATCGTATGCACGATTTCGTTCGTTATCTCTGACAGACCGGAAAGGATTCGCCACCTTCGAGACTGTGCGTGGAGGCTCTGCTCAATCGTTGGATCTCGATTTCGCCCTTCTTTTTCCCTCTCGATGGTGGATCGCGCGCTATCGCGTCCATCTTCCAATTCACCCTCGATACATTCTCATTCTCTCTCTCTCGCGGAGCATGCACCGACGTTCGAACGGAAGTCGAACGAACCACCGAATCTTTTATTCTCTTCAGAAGGAAACCACTTGGCGCCCTCGCGGCGTGGTTGCTTCCAAATTAACTCGAAAAAAAGCACTTGAAACCCCGACGGTTATCGGGCACTGGTTATATTACTAGGGGATTTGGTTTCTGCTCTCCTTCGACTTTCATCGAGTTCGTGCATACGCGAATCACGGAAGAACGTCATTGATTACTCCAACTAATACGAAGACAAATAAAACTAAACTTTTACACTATGTACTAAAAAGTAACATGAAATACGATAATTTTGAAACACATGCACGTTTATTGCGTGAAAACAGACGACACATTTCTGCAACGTCTACTTTCTGTTGTGCATTTTCCAACCTTAATGTATTATTTTTAATAATGGAGTATCCAACGCATCGCCTCGAGTAATTGGATAATGGCTACCTCGATCGCACAGCTTCTTTTCAAATTCTAATACTTTTGATTCGTTATTTGAAAATGATAATAGACGTTTTGTCGCGTACTTAAAAAATAGCAAGATCCTCGTGTCGTCATCGAAGGTTTGGGTAACATTAATTCACGCGTCGATGCAATACAACTGCACTCGATTCGCGTTCGAGGTGCTCCGATCGATACGAAAGTTGGTCGTCACGGTGCTGAAAAAAAAGCCAACGCGTTCACCCTTTAACGAGAGCCGTGCGATTATTCGAAAAACTTTGATCGTTCGTCGAACAAAGCCGGCTGGAATTTTTATCGGAATTTTGTTGTGTTCGAAAAGAGAAACAAGCGAGGAAAAAAGAACGTTGCTCGTGTATAAACGGTGTTTTTCCGCAACGTCGACAAGCAAAGTTCTTCGCCTGGAATTGTATCATTCGACAAGATGCATAAGTGAAAAAAAGACGAGCTTATCGTTGTTTCCGAGTGGTGTTTGGGCGTACTTAGTCGATCGTAGAGAGAAGGTAACCGGTTCTATTGGGTTCGCGACTCAAATCGATTGCCATATATACCGGTCGTTCGGTCGATTTGGTCGTTTGTTGACCGACCTTCTTCTGATTGGTTCGATAGTGTCGCGGAACCGGTCGGATTTTTGCGACCGAGTTCCGCGGTCAGGCAACGCGTCTACCGTTTAGAGAAAATGAAGCCAGGCCAGCCCTCGTCCACTTATAGACCGTAGGAAAGCACACGCGTGCGATTTTTCATCGATCTCACATCGGCGATCGGTCGAACGCAGTTACAATTCCTATCGAGAGCAGGTTTGACGGAACCCAAAGATCGGGAAACTTGAAATCATTGCCGAAATAAAGAAAGAAATTAATGAGAATCGCCACTCTTTCCTGGGAACTTTTTGCACGGTTTTAGTTTCAACGTTACCGAGAGTAAGTAGGAGTGAATAGCGGAGAAACTCGTTATCTGTCGTACAGAGGAACGGTTATGGTCGTCGACTTATCAGCGACTCTCGACTGGATGGATTCTAACGGTGTCTAGTGAACCAGGTCGTTTCCAGGACGATACGTTTTCCTCCTTCTCGTACGCACGCACGCCGCGGGCTCTTTTAACCAAACGATTATCATACCTCGGTGGACGCCTAGGATAAACGATAAAGAAAAGCGTCCCGAACGGACCACGGACGCGATTATTTATCGTCGCACGATCGGTCGACTCAACAGGATGCAACGATAGCTGTACCGATTCGATCTATGTTCTGCTTCCCCACACAAGTAACCTGTCGAGCAAGAGCATTGTCGGTAGATACGTAGAAACGTAAAATATGATCAAATAAAAGCGATGCAAAAGGAAATCTTTCGATATTAAAATGGTCTTCTCGAGAGCCTTACGCGTCCGTACGGTGTTAGATTTTATAGCAACGCCGTACTGTTATTCGACACGGTTAACCAGCACCACCGTTCACGACGCATACTTTAGAATTATCTTCTAAATGGTTAGTAACTTATCTTACGGTAAATCGTTACGTCCGTAACTATTTTGATAGAGAAAGGCAGAAAAAGGATGACCAGAGACGTTGACAACGAACGAGCAAAAAAGAGCAAAAAACGAGCGTAGTTTTCTTTATTTGTTGGTTGGACGAAAACAATGCATTTCGGCGTTCCGTTCCAACGATCACTCGCGAACGATATCCGTAAAGCTGTATGCGAGTAACGCATTTCAATATCCACGATGCAATGATCCATAAAGAAATCTTTAACCTTGTTAAGTGGTTCATGCGTATTGCACATGTGGTGAAGTGGCTGGTTGCCTTGTCTGACCGGTAATAAAAACCATACGTACACTTACGTTTGTTAATTATTTTCTCGCAGATTCGAGTCGATGCTCGAAAGGTTACAATTTCTTATATTTGAAATATTTTACTCGATGCAATCCTTTTCTACTGCCTTTCTCCCTTCGTTCGAAAGATACCAAGTCAGAGAGTTTTGGTAATTAGCCATTCGCGACAGACAAAACACACGCATTGCGCTTCGGTTACCGTTGCTCCATCGTCTG
Organism: Colletes latitarsis; assembly: GCF_051014445.1. Classification (NCBI taxonomy): domain Eukaryota; kingdom Metazoa; phylum Arthropoda; class Insecta; order Hymenoptera; family Colletidae; genus Colletes; species Colletes latitarsis. Next base: position 22,430,591 of record NC_135140.1, read on the forward strand.
TGCTCGCACCTGGTGGTTCAACGTCGGTTCACCAGGCTCGGCGACCAGGATTCGTACCTGCATCCTTGAAAAAAAGAGACAAGACAGAGGGTTTCTCGGTCGAAAAGGCTCGATGTCTCTCGTACGCCTTGACCTGCCACGCCACGCGACGCCACGCCACGCCACGCCACGCCACGCCACGTCACGCCACGCCACGCCACGCACGTCACACCGCACCACACCGCACCCTGCTCCGCGTCTCTGTCTGTCGTTCAGTCTCGCTTAACTCATTTTTCTGTCTTTCCTCTGCTCCTCTTCGCCAAGAAGAGACGTGGAAAGCCTGTGAAAATCGTCGATGCTTGTTTTCGTTCCGAATGACAAACAAGGGCACGAAAAGAAAAGAAAGAAGCTGGACTAAGGTGGACCAAAATGGACGGTGAAGGTAACGCGAGATGCGAGACAGAATCGGTCGAGAGAAAGGGTGTGATAAACGTTTACTGGCTTTTCTCATTTTTACGCGATCTTTCGAGCCACTGAAGAACAGCAAGATCGTTTGACTGGTCTGTACGACTAATACATACTTCGACTAATATACATATACTTTACGATTACTCGATCGTATCGATCGTGTTATAGAAATACAGTGATTACTACGGTTATCGGTGGCACGACAATACAAATTATAAGACAAACATTCATTTGGTGAAGAGCAGCGTTAGAAAGTGATGGGTGACATTATATGTATAACTAACGACGAGTAATAATATATAACAATAATAAGATAATTAATATACACCAATATACATATCTGTATATACACTCGTAAAAGAAAATATTCAAACATTTACAGCTTTCAACGCTTGAAACATGTACATATATTAAATTAAAATGTAAGCGTTCGAATATTTTCACGCGGGTGTGTGTTTGTGTGTGTGTATTCTAGGATACTACTTAATATACGGTCAGTTACTGAAATTGAAAAAAATAATCGCTCTAATTTATAAATGTAATAATTTATACATATATACAGGATTTATTTTAACATATATGACCCACAGCTCGATCGAAGACACAAAAACAATGACAAGAGTAAATATGTATCCTGTTTAACCTTGATTTGTAGCAATTTTTGTACTCGGGGTAATACGTGGAGTTGCTCGTCTTCGTAGGAATTACTCGAAACAGCCACCTTCGGTTCAAATTCGATACGCGATTAAATATTGTCGCAGTGCAAAAGAACGAATGCAATATTTTTGTATTGCTTTTGTGGTTTCAATCGAACGTTCAAGTGTCTCCCGTATGTTAGGATACACCTTGTACATACATGTATGTATGTATAAATGGGTAATTCCACACACGATCGGACATCTTTTTGGACTAGTATTGCGGACGTTTCTAAAACTTGGATCGCGCCTCGCTGATATTTAAACGTATCTCCGAAGATTTTTCAACATTTTAAAAATCGTGAAATTTAAAGATGTTTCCCCCTACCAATTTTAATACGATCGCTGGGATATCGCGACACACTGGACACACGAGAGTATCGAATCTGTCGTCCGATTATTGATAGAACGTAGTGTTTCCAATGTCGTACGTCGTATATGAATGTATGCGCCGTGATCGCGCCAGATTTAATACCCTCCAGTGTACATACAACTTCTTAATTCGCTGTGCCATTGGTACCGCACGGTTCGAATCCTCCATATCTTTACAGTAAGCGTCTAAAAGCTCATTCTCATGCGACTGCTAGCTCAACAGTTATATTAGACAAAAGAAATTAGTACTATTTTTCAAACGACTGTAAAATGAACAATTATCGAAATGTCGAAAATTCTTTCGAGATACCTTAAATTATCGCTAAAAGGTTTCCGATTTTGAGCGAATAAATGACCTATATATATATATATAAGCGAGAAAATGTTCTCTACATCCAATCTGCCACACTACCAGACATAGTGTTCACCACGCTAAATTACCAGTTACAATTCGCAGATCAAAACGAATATTATGTAAACTACAAGCGATATTTATACGTATATGTATATTTAGACTACGAACAGCGATTATACACCGTGGCATGGATCGTTTTACCGTGACTGACTCGATTTGCGGCGTCAGCTTCAATCGCTAACTAACTTTTTGCTATCTAAGCAAAAAGAACAGAACGGCGAACCGAGGGAAAAATGCGAAACGACGTCGAACCCTTTCCTTCGAGACAAGGATGTACATAATAATTCAAGATAGAAAGAGAACGGTGATATTCGGTTTAAAAAACAGAATGGCGACTGGCGGTCAGAGTGAAACGAAAGGTAATAATCGTTGTCGAAACGAGTGGCTGGGAATCACGGCGTCGCGTAATTAGTCGAATTAATCGAGGCTATCGTCAACGTAGGGCAATTAATTAAACGACAGCAGTGCGTGCGGTGTGTCTCGACGTTCGAAACGCGAGCGAACGAGTAACAAACGAAAAGCTAATTGCCCCGGTCGCAAAGGACTTCTGGAAGCCGCCGCCGTGGTTTCCCCGTGACTCGACTAAGAAATCGTCATCTCGGTCCTCCTGTCGCGAGTTTAACGAGCGCGCGTCGCACCAATCCTCGCGTATCGTCGTAACGAGCTCGTCGACAATTAACGATCAACCGTGTCAAGATGTCGTATCGATTTCTCCGTGGTATCAGGAACGATGTATCATCCTCCGATACCGATTTGGGTCTGCATGGCGTTTCAATTTCATACATCGCGATTCTTCGAGTTATTTGGACTTTGTTGATTGGCTCCGTCTCTCTGAATCCTGAATGTTATCTTGTCTATGCGTCTCGATCGAATTTCTCTTCGCTATACGCGGAATCGCGACGCGCGGCTCTCTACACGATGGGAATATGCGAGCACAGTATCGTAGATCTGTAGCGAAACTCCCCTCCATCGTTGGTTGGGGCTCCCACCCTTGCCTGCTCTTCAGAGAGCGAACTCCATTCCTACCCCTTGCTCTGCCCTGCCCTGCCCTGCCCTGCCCTGCCCTGCCCAACCCTTCCCTAGCCTTTCCTACCCTGTTCGAAGCAGCGTCGCCGCCGCCACTGCCGCCGCCGCCGCCGCCGCCACCGCCACCGCCACCGCCACCGCCGACACCTCCCCTCGCGAACCACCCCCGACGACGAACCTATCTTCCTGGTCAATAACCTCGGTGTGCCGTGTACCGTGGCATAATCGGCCACCGGTGCGATTCGAATCAACGTGTTTCGATGGGACACGTGTCTTTCCGCTACTCGCTCGCATCTTCCTCGATTTCTTCAGTTTCCGTTTTAAAGGACAGTCAGAGTTTCCGGAAAATGGACGACGATTGATTTCGCGCCGCGGAAACGCCTCTATCGCTCCTTCTTTCCAAGACAAATGTACGATGTTGGAGGGGACGAAAGTCTCAAAGCAATTGATTTTACTAGTGGCCCGAGACTCGTCATATTTCTTATTCGTTTCTCTTGCGAGTAAATCGATCTACTTTTTCTTCCAACGAACCAACCCTTCCTACTTTGTTTACGTACGTTTAAAATTGATTATCTATCGATTTAAACGCAACGAGTTTACAGCATTCCGTTCAAGTTGCGTTACACGTTCTTAGAAGCTTCTGACATTACGGCAGGAATTCCTCTCGCCATCCTTTTGCTTATCGATCGTTCGCCCAGCCGATAGACTCGTTACAACTTTCCTTTAAAATGCATGCCGTAGTAGAAGAGGGTAACGTGAAATTTTTCGATATTCCGCAAATCGAATAAACGGAACCTGCTTAAACGTATCGATGGCAAAATAAATCGACGCTCTATGCTCTTGCAAAACAAGCGATACAGAATTTCCAAGGTTTGCGCGATCGATATCAAAGTATGGAGAAAGATAAATAGCGGGGATAAAGTAAACATTGTTCGTTTGATGTCTACGGATAGAAATAAAAGAAACGATCGTCCGATAATGTTAGTTAAGATCGAGGCAACAACAGGTTCCGAGAACTTTGCGCTGAGATACCACCCCCGTAAGGTGTCGCCATCTGTGTCGGTTGTCGGGAAACTCGTCTTAAAAATCATCCCCTGTAAGATCAATACATCGTACGGACAGACAGACAGTAAGTCTGTGAAACGCGGCCGGATTATTCCCCAGGAGATCGGGCGCTTTTAACTTGTAACAATGGCGAGGGAAGGGTAGAGACACGATTAAACGGAAATAGAAAACAGGATGCGTATTAATTTCACGTAGGTGTACGATTGAAAAATTCTTAGACGCGGGGAATGCACGGTGGTTCACAGTATTTCGAACGTAATGCGACGATTGCACCATAATATGTTCAAAGAAACTAATAGAAACGAATGTAAAAACCGATGCGTTTTCCTTGCCAAGCTTCTGCAAAACATTAACTCACGGCGTACGTCCATGTTTCGCATCAACGAGACTCTATTCAAGGTTGATAATTATCGTCTTAAGTATCGTAACGTCGATAAAGCATCTATTTATACCGGTGTATAGGTGTAGGAAGTTTCGTCAACGGTTTTCGCGTTAACGCGACCCTCGGTACTCGCACCACCGACGCTCGACAAGGTTTCTTTGTTTACGAACGAATTTGCAGGCCAGCTGGAGCCCTGTGAGCTCTTCAGTTGATTTAGAATAATACACGCGCTTTGGAAACCATAGAAAACAGAAAAAGAGTTGATCGTAAACGGCCAGGGAAGACCCATGAATTCGGGTCAGGCATTTGGCTTACGAGGGAGGTTTCCAAAGGTTTCCTCCGCTCCCTCTTTCCGTAGCGTCCGCTTTGCGGCTTCTAACGAGGGTAATTTGATTTCCAGGCAGCATCGGTCGCGATCAGTCGTTTGTAAAGTCACCGGCGCAGCGTGACGATTCCAACGACCAACAACCAACGTATTGAAAACGTTTGAAATTTACGTATTGCGGGACTTTTAACAACGACCGAACTATCCAAAATATACCATCAGGACCCCAGCATTTCGCTGAAATAGAAAAATGATCGTTCGGCCATTGTCGATGATTATCGAGCGATGCCGGTGAACCAGTCGCGAGAAACGCGGGATACGCTTTAATATTGACAATAGCAACGACAAAGTTCCTGGCAGGGTCGAACGAGGGTTTGCAGAGGGACCGAGAAGGATGGGGTTGGTTGGTTGCGGGGTAAGCAGCTTATTGCGAGCGACGCGGTTCGGATTTTCAGCAACGTCGCTGTTTGACGTTGACTTCTATCCGATAGCTGCTGCACGAACGAAACACGTCTCTCTACCGAAAAACTCTTACGCTGTTGAATGAGGACTACTGTATCCGTGAAAGCTTCTTTCCCCTGCGCGATGCAGTCACCCCCGAACGCGTCGAGGCCAACTCGCTCAATTTCTACGCTTCTCGTTCGTTGACACTTTCCTACACGCGCTCCGAAATGTTTCGATAGTCGACGATTCTCTGCTCCACCACTTCCTTTCCAAATACATGTATACGTGCGTTTTACGAGCAGAGATTACGCCAGAGGCGTGTCGCCGTGTCGTTCTCTTATCTTAATAAGCTTCACGCGTATGCATTTCACCGATTTACACGAATCATCGTGTATCAAGAATACTAGATATCTTTTTTTTCTTCCTCTTTAGCTAGTGAAATTGCAAGAATGGAAACCAGCGATTCATTTGGACAATCGGTACAGGTTAATGAGAAAGGAACCAATGCTGGACGCCTGTGGAAACGAAACTGATGACATCGGCCAAGATGAGACTGCTCCCCCTAATATGAAAGAGGCGTTTGATAAAGGACAGGAAACGGGATCTTGGTATTACATACCCAATATGAAAATTTTCTAAAGAGTAATCAAATTCTCTGTACTATTCTGGAATAAATGGATATCGATAAATGTCTGCCTCACCTTCTCTTGTGTTAATTTCTGTAACCTGTTAGTAATGTTGCGAGTGACACGAAAATCGCAGATCTACTCGTATATCTCGTCTGTGATTCTATTCATTGCGTCATATACAGAGTGTTCGGCCACCCCTGGGAAAAATTTTAATAAAGGATTCTAGAGGCCAAAGTAAGGCGAAAATCAAGAATACCAATTTGTTGGTGGAGGCTTCGTTAAAAAGTTATTAACAATTAAATTCAAAAATTTCAAATCATTCTGAAAAAATTATTTTCGATTGCGGGGGTCAATTACAATCATTTTTGGTGAATAGACCTACCCGCGAAATCCTGCGCATTTTCGAGAAAAAAAATTCAGTACAGGCGGAACTTTAAACGTTAATAACTGTTTAACGAAGCCTTTATCAACAAATTGGTATTCTTGATTTTCGTCTTATTTTGCCCTCTAGAATCCTCTATTAAAATTTTTCTCAGGGGTGGCCGAACACCCTGTATAGATGTATAGTTTCGAAGTCCATCGTGTTTTATAAGGAAAAAACGCGGTCAAAGAACAGCGAACACGAATTTAAAGTCGAAACTACAGACCGAGGTTCGGGAGAATAATTTTGTCAGAGATGTAGGCCAGCTTTTTCGTCGAAAAGACGAAATTGTAGCCACGCGGAAGACACCCGTTTTCCTGTAATGCCAGGTGATAGTTTGCGGAAAGCGAGAGGCGAACGACCCTCTTTTGATGTCGTAGGTAGGCAGCTGTTGCACGTTTTGCCAGAGATTATAAAGCTGTTGCGTGAATCGGCGATTCGATGAAAAGTGCAATCGTTCGAGATTAACGACATTTACGTTCAAACGTTTCTACGACTCAATGGTGATAATAATAATAATAATAATTATCTAGATCGATGTCACGCGAAAATTAGGTAAAGCGTCGTGAAACATGTCCAAATGTACACGTTCGCCTGAAACTATCTAGACGCGTCGTCCATCGTCGATATTGATATTCCATAGACAGAGTAAATCGTTCGGATGCGGCGCTCTAATGGTCCTAATAATTAGATAATTTTGCGACGAGTAATGATCATCGCGCAATGTACGACCTCGCTATGAACGGGATAACGTATTACTTTGAATTACTTCTGGATAATTTCCAGCAGTCCGGTAGGCGGAGACTCTACAAACGATCGTGTAGTTCACACGCGTAAAATGTCCCTCGTTGCTCGCGACTTGGACAATCTCCAAAGCGAAGCGACGCTCGGACCACCACGATTATTATACCAAATAAGAAGATAATTATAGTCTGGTTAGTTTGAAAGATACGCGGTCGTTATAGTTTTTGTTTCCGTTTTGTGGTCATCCTTCATTCTGTTCGGCCGTGATTCGCAAATTTATCGATTTCCATTGACCGAAAGTCAGTTGTAGGATCGATAACTCTGGTTTATCCGTAAACTGACAAGTAGCAAGGCCACAGGAAGGGTCGTCGGGCGTTGGGCTCGGGGTCGGGGTCGGGGGCCAGGTGGTTGGTCCGTGCAAGTCTCCGTTAATACGACGGAAGGTAGGTAGGTAGGTTAGCGACAGCTGTTACTCGTCCCGGTACGAGGCTATACATCAGAGAACTATACATTAGACAGTGTGGTGTTCGGGCCGTTCGACGAGCTCCGCCAAGAGGGTCCTTCCTCGAGGTTGCACAGCTTAGGTGGGAGAACCTGGACCAGGCCTGCACCACCGTCGACATCATCGTCGGGAGCAGCATGTACAGCCTGGACAAAGAGCTCATTCAACCACGGACAATGGCCCTGGCTGGATCGGTCGCTGCAACAAGGCCCGCGTGCGCTGCTTGTTGCATTCTGCACATGGCCTGGAATCATGCTTTCGACGAAACCTCTTTTTTCTGCGAGCCAGATACATAGACCGGGCATCGAGTATCGGTTAATTAGTGTGGACGTTGTTCTTGCGCTAAATCGATTCATCGCGATCAGACGATGCGTAACTAGCACGGCCAGAGGCTAGGACGGGATACCAAACGAACGTCTAACTAAATATTCCCGACAATATTTTTCAATACTAGTTCGCTACTTCTTTCCAAACGTAATGCCTTTCGATTTATCGTTCTATTTATATAGATAATAATTTTCTAACAAACGTTTCATAGCTTACACAGAGAGTCCATTAAAAATAACAAAAGAAAAAGAATTGCTACACTGGTAACCGTACTCTTTTTCCAAACAATTGCAACAGTCATTGTTAGACACCGTTCGTAGTTGTTCCGTGGATGACGCAAGTATCGTTAAACGTCGCACCGTTCAAGGAGTTGTAAGCGTCGGCCCAGCAAAGTTTCTTCCGATTCCTTTGACATTTTTCGAATAGAACGTATCCCGTTATCTAGTTGCAAATGATAAACTCTTGTCGTGGCAAGCTCGTGTACAACAAAGGAACCGGGGGAGACAACGCGAAAACGAGAAAAGGAGAAAATCGAAAGAACCAGCATCCGGGGAGGATCGATCATGTTTCGCGGAGAAAGGAGAAAGACTGGATCGTTCGTGTCCCCTTTTTCTCCGTCCATTTCGAAAGGCCTTTTAGCGAGCAATTTGCGGGTTTTGCTTCTCTCGGTTCTGTTACGCGGCAAATGACGCGGTGCGCGAAAGTGAGAGCGAAAAGGAAAGCGAAAGAAACCGTTCAACGAAGTAAGAAAGTGAATCGACGCTGCCCGCGACCGAACATGGCACGTTTATCCTCTCCTCTCTTTTTTCTCCGCTACCTTCTCGCGCCAACTGCACAGCGTTTCGAAACGGGAAGGGGAGTGCGCGATTGCGATTGCAACAATCATTTACACACGTTCCAGCGACCTCTGCTTACACTACATATTAGAGCTAATCCAGCGACATACAGTCGTAAAAATTCACCTCTAATCGAAATCTATCTCGGTAGCATACGGTATCGTTGAAAATCTTCGTTTCTATAATATGGTTTTGTCTACGGGCTTGAACGCATTCGTCGCACAGTTATTCGCAATGCACTTATTACGCGATTCTCGGTTGTGCTTCGCATTCTTTTCATATTTGCATCGATACTCCGAAGGAACTTTCACTGGAAACACGTAATATAAAATTCTTGCTCCCACCTTTTTGTCTGTTTTGTGGAAAAACAGAGCAAACACTCGACGAGAGTTTATACCGCGATTCCGATGAAAGAGAAACAAGCACACGGTTTCTTCCTGTTCCACGGATTTCAGTACGCCATTCACGAGTTATTGTTTTCGGACACGTTTCGTGGATATGGTAAAACAGTACGAATCGCGGCAAAAAGTCATTAGGCAATATACCTATACCGCTCTCTTTAAATTCCCGTTTCATTCAGATTTCATTTAAAATTGATTTCTTGCTCTCTTAATGGATCGATTTATCGACCACCGATGATCGATCGTTTCTAATCGAATTTTCCACGAAAAAAAGTTACGCAAGGGGTTAAATCACATTTTGCGTAAATTTCGCTTCGAGAAAATTATCGCGACACAGTTTCTGTTGGTAATTTTGCGCGGAAATGTCGCGAATAGAACGTGCGTACGACGACAAGCTCTCCCGCCGAAAGGATTTACGAAGACGTCGAGTGTATCGCTAGACACGATTAGCCACTTGCCCGACTAACTAACTGTTCGTGTCTCACGACCGGAAGAGCAGCAGCTGCTAGCCATTCAACCAAATAGTTATGTTTATCCGCTATGTGTTAATTTTCGTTGCGTTCCACGTTCATCTTTCCTTCGTGTATTTTCGACATCGATTTTCTCGCCTGACAAATTACTTTGTTTCGAAGAAAATTTACCACACTATCTTTTCTTCGTGGTTCGACGGAGAGTGCGAACCCACCGACTAAATTAACAACGTCTGTTTGCGACCGCTTCATACAAGTCGCTAATTATCGAATAATCTGGTGACGAGTTAGTTAATTAATTACACGCGATATGCAGTGATCGTTACGAAGCGAATTCCGAATGCGAGCCAACAGCCGTGCATTTTCATCGAAATCGGTGGTCTACGAGTTCACGATCTATTTCACGTTTAAAATAACCGTTGAATAAAATTATTTAACGACCAGATCTCTCTTGGTTATGAGTTACTAACCCATGCACCTGCGGTAATTATTTGTCGAAAGGATTCTTCTTATCGGCGCGGCGTGCTAATGTTTTTGTTACGGTTACCCTATCTATCGCATCGCTACGATAACAATCACTGTTTACGTCCTTTGTCGGTGTTCCACCAAAAATACACTATTATGCCCGATGGGAACGAAATTTTTTTCACGGGATCCAAGGTTTGCAAAGCAACAGCAGCTGCGGATGCGAACGCGACGCACCTGCCTGAGCTTTCTCGCTGCTTCCGAGTTAGGAATGTATAGGAATCTTTTGCAAAGTCGATACGCTGCAGCACGATTCGTTTACAGATAGGCGGTAAGAATCTTGGGAAACCTATAGGTTCATCGTTGCCTAGTTTTAAAGAAAAATTCTTACCGATATGTGTTTAACGTGTCATAGTGCTCTATTATTAGCTCCATATTTAATTCCACATGCTCCATTATAGATAAAGGAAGAGAACCAGACGCTAAACAAACGAGAACACAGCAGGTACGGACAGAGGTGGTTGGTGCACACGAGGAGCAAGGTGGAGCCGAGAAATCGAGACGAGACGTGACGTGAGAAGAAGAAAGGAGTAAACTGGAGAATCGAGAGTCGAGAGAGAAGAGTGGAGAGTAGAGAGTGCAAACTGGAGAGTGGAGAGTGGAGAGAAAAGAGTCGGATGATCAGAGTGCAGGGAGGAGAGGAAATAAAGAGAAGAACAAAAATCGAGCGAGGTGAAGGAATGCTCGGCCTTGGCGCCTGCTGCTGGCTGGCTCGACAGAAAGGTCTGGTCAACTCCTCTGAATGAGAAAACTAAGGATGCAACTCGCTGGAATACACTCGTGTCTGATCGTGTATTAGTACTAACGACAACGACGATTCCTCGATAGTGACAATGGAATTCACGTACGGTGAACCTTGAGGACGCGAGATTACAATGACGAGTTGCGTTTCCAAGCAACGAGAATGAAAACGCATCTGAAATCGACAGTTACGAGAACGGTTTATTCGACATTTACTCTCCCGAGAAACAAAACTTGTCGTGTGAAAACCAAAACGAACGTGCCAATTGCTTTAACGAGATTTATTTAGAAAATGTCCACGTTTCTTTATTCGTATCGTATTTAAAATCGGTCGAATCGCAAGCGATTTTTAATACTCGATCTCGAATAAAAGAACAAAATATATTCAGAAATAAGTTTATCGATCAAAGCAATTAAATTTTAAAAAATGATTCTCGCTAATAGATTATCGAAGATGCGAGGTCTTAGTATGGCGCATTGCGTTCTAATACCTTAATGTTCGTTAATTGCACGGGCAGCAATAATCGAAGAATTTGATTCGATATTTCATCGGTCCGATAACCATCCGACGTTTATTAGATTCTATCGCCAATCCTGCTAAAATTTATTCTGACAGCTTTAATAACGGCCAAGCGACTGCGCGATGAATTTAAATTGAACGCAGCGCGATGCACTGCCGTGCCGCTGCGAAAACAACCGTGTTCGGAAAATCATGCGCGCACGTTTAGTGGATTTCACTTCTGTATTTATTGGCTGGCGTTCAAACGCGACGAAATAGCTATACACCGAACAAACTCGATGCTAATGTTTTGTTAACAATCTTTGCAAACTACATATACGTACACATCCGCGTTATCTATCGTTTTTCTAACTGCGAGCTTTCACAGAAAGGTTACCAATCTTTCGAACGAGTTCCGATAACGATCGGGTTCGAAACAATTTTTAATCGGAGAAGCAAAGAAATTCATCGTTACCGGTCGTTACGAAATTTTCTTCAATTATGAAATGTTGCTTACGAAACTAATTCGAGCCAGGGAAAGTATCGAAAGTAAAACGTTCCTAGTTTACAGTGTTCAACTTTGATGGACACGTTCGCATGCATAGGACAAAGAAGAGTAATAGGGTAAAGAGAAAAGGAAGTAAACGAACGAACGAACGAACGAACGAAGCGAACGTGAGTAGGTAAACGCGGACAAATATTATGAATAATGGCCACGATCGAAAATTCGTTAGCTCGTAGCTAGCGATATTAGAGGCTTTATAAAGCCGGGGAAAGAGAGTGTACTGCTTCTAAATCCAATAATTACATCAACTCCGGGACGCCGCGCTGCGAACAACGAAGATACGCGAGAAATTGTAGAAAATGAGATCAGCTGTGAATTGAATTTTCATTTTTACGGACTTGGTTTGTGCAATAACGCGCAGCAGATTTTACGAAAGCCACGAGAACCCGTTTAGCTTGAAAGGACAGCGAGTTTTCCGGGAGAAAATTGATTCGCGATAAGCGCGTTTCGACTATCGGCGAACGTTAATTACTTGGAATTTTATTCAACCACTGTCTGTCGAACAACATTCGCCGACAAGAAATTTCATTCTTAGTTTAACGGAGAGGAATTTAGTTTGGAAAATTAAAATGGCTTCTATAAAATGTTAATAATTTTCAAATAGTAAACTAGAATAGCATATCCATCTCACTTTCAAAGATTTAAGGATGTTTATCCATCGAACGATCATCGACCGTATTCGCGCTTTCTTGTAGAATCGCCGCGTACCATCAAACGGGTCTTTCAGTTTTCAAATAATGCATTTCTTAAAACGATACACGCGTCTTGCATTTACTCGGTTTCAGGTAGTGGTGTAAATGCATCGTGACACAGTTAAAGAAAAAAAAGGAGGAAACTCTAAAAACCATTACTACTTTGAGCTTTCGAGAGACTTTCATCCGGAATCCATCAGGCGCGCGATTCTCATCGCGTGAGTACCAGTGGCGGCTCGCTCGCATTGACGCGAGTCAAAAACGCAGCTCTCTCTCGCCTTTTTCGATGGCTTTCAACTGTCAAACACCAACGCTTTTCGAGAACGCGTTTCGGAACGCGATGAAAGAAACGACCAAGAAAGGAAAATGCAAATAGCACGCACGGTATAAATCGTAACAGCGTTTCGTCGCGAAACAATAGACGCGATTCGATCGATCAACGTTCTAATGCACCGATCCTAAACGAACAGGTCCATCTACTTAAATACATTTTTCTGGCGAACGTTCTTACGGAAATTATCTCGTTTCTCATCGATACGTTACAACAACCGATGGAAACTACCTTTTTCACCGAACGAAGGTTCAACTAATCTAACGACGATAAAGGCGCGCCACGTGGATAGATCGATCGTCGCGTGATTTCACAACGTAGCTCTTTAAACCGCCCCAGGAACTAGATTGTATAATGTTTTATGCCGGCCAAACGGGATCTGGTAACTCGATTCGCGAAAAGTTCTTCGACCGAGTCACGTTTCCATGTAGTGTTACGCAAGGCATTGCCGTCATGAGGATTTTCATCGATACGGCTGTATTCGATTAATTGTATTATAGGTACGAAAAGAAGAAATATAATCAAAGATCGATTATGAATATTTCCTGTTTCTATTTTTCGACGCGAATCAGGGAATCCATTGACCATTTTATCAAAGACGACTTCCTGCCTCCCACTATTTATTTGCTTGGTCATCGAATAAAAACGGATAGAATCGACTATAATTTCTCTTTCGAACGTGAAAATCGATACTTTCCCCAACGTTACTGCTAACGAGACCGTGAAACGATTCCATCGGTGCCAAAAAAAAAGGAAACAAGTAATCGGTAGAAACTCGTTGAAACGTTAACGGCAGAGCGAAGGCGTTTACAGATAATAAGTATGGTCCATGATCTATACGATCTATCGCGCAACACGCGTTAATTTAGGATTAGAATAGAATTAATTTCTAACCAGAGCTACTTTGTTCTTGATTCGAGGATTGGCGCGATGTTGCATTTGAATGCTTAACTCTGGAATAAGTTAACGACGGTAGGGTTTCGATTAAGAGAAAAATCGATGATTTTTCACGTTGCTTCGCCCTGTTTACACCAAGCATATTTTAATTAATTTCTCTATCGCTTACAAACTAGTTTCCAGCTGCCAAAAACATCTGCTCCATTTTTACATTAATGCAAACGTTAGGGGATGCATTTCGTGCTCCGATCGATCAACGAATATTGATTTCACGAATAATAGACCCTCCCATCATTAACAAACTTGTACGCATTCATGCAACAACTGATATTTGCGTATATCTCTTGCTTATAAACTCTCCTGAAACGGGTTGAGTTTCTACGATCACAACCCACTCTCGGCAACACTCGACAGTTTAATTAAAACCAATTTGATCGAATAAGATATTTCATTTGCTGTAATACATGAACAGATACTGTTTGCTCGTAAAGTACCTAGACGGTAAAAAGGATAATAAACGTAGAAAGGATATCAAGAATGCTATCAGAAAGCTACGTTACGGGGAAAACTATGCTTACTTGTAGAGTAAATGCTCGCGATTCAAGTAAATTTCGTTCTCGAAGGATCAATAAACTTGGTCGGTAACATTTCTCTACCAAACTCGCATCGCTCTGATTCCTTTCTTTTCGATTGACTGGAATTGCGGATACACCTAGTATATGTATATGTATATCGCGAGGGGAAATTTCCCGACCGCTCACTGCCAGAGGTTGTAGATCAGAAGAGAATTACGAACGCTGAAAGCGGGAAAAAAGAGTCTAAGAGGAAAGAACGGGGATGGTAAAGGAGCTAAAGGGGAGGACGAGAGAGAGAGAGAGAGAGAGAGAGAGAGAAATAGAATCCTGACAGTGGCACCACGTGCATAGATCGAGGTCTTTGTCACTGGATATCATCGGTGGTCGATCGATTTCTCTCTCTTTCTCTCTCTCTCTCTCTGTCTCTGTCTCTGCTCTGATAGCCAACTTTTTACACGCAGGGGCTTCTCGTTGACAACCGTCCAACTATCTCTCATGTCTAAAGACGTCTCGCGATTACAATACCGAATGCAGAATGGGAAGAAAAATTATACGCCAATGTTTAAACACGAAGGACGTGCGATATACGAGGGTTGTTTGCAGATATGTAACTTCTGCCTACTAGCAGCCGATACCGTTCGATGTAATCTTTGTCTCGTGTACGATGTAACTTGTTTACTCAATTACAGCAAAGTATGGTATATTTGTAAAACTAAAGTGACGAACGAAACGTTGAAAAACGGAGCGAAATGGGTCGAAGAGCGCGAGATGAGCAAAGGAGCGACGGTATTTTCAAAGAATCCACGACCAAAGGAAAATTCCCCGATATTTCAGTCACAACAGAAGTGAGCGATAGTGGCATCGAAAGCACCTCGAGCGCGATCCTCTAGCGAGGCAAATAATCGAGCAGTCCGCAATGGCCACAACCGTTCTAAAAGCATTCGACGGACGGTGTCAGTGACGGACATTTATTGACATAACATTCGCGGATCGCAGCTGACCGCGCACGCCGGTTATCGACTGCACAACGACGGATATTCACTGGTCGAAGAAAACACGTGACTCGCTCCCTATTATTCCTTCTCTCTTTTTCACTTCGAACTGTTCCCGTGCAGCCGGTCTACTTACTCTCTTTCACTGTTCTGGCAAAACCAATTGCGTGCTTCTCGGTAGCCGACCGACAGACCAACCGACCTATCGTCCAAACTAATTACAAGCTGCGTTTTCCACCGGGAAACAAACGCTTGCTCGTTGCTCCTGGTGAACGTTTATCACTTGGGCCCCGTGCCAGGGAATTGCATCCGCGCGAAGATAGAAATGAAAGTGGAAAACTACGGCGGTGGCAAAATGTCTGCCTATGCCTATATCCTCAAACCGTCAAAGTCTACCAGCTTTTTTAACACTTTCCTAAACCGTCGTTTCACCCGTAACGATCAACGGTCAAGTTTATTATTTAATGCGAGCTGATCGGCGATTATTAGCGCCTCTGGATTAAAAGATCGAAAACTCCGATAATTAATTTAAATGCGATCTGCATCGGATAGTACACGCGGAAACATTTTTATCTTGCTGGCGTTGATCGTAACGTTATCGAAACAATAGGAGAAAACAGCGAAGCCTGTATTTCAATTAAAACTTTGCTCAAGTACGTTTGCAATCACGTTCAATTCCACCTTTGTCTCTCGAATAAAGTAAAAACTTGTATTTCGTACTGGTTCGCGTGATAAAAAACCAACCAGACAAGAATTAATCATCGAAAGAGAGTCATCTTTGTAGTTTCATTAACCAAAAAAGACGGATAAAACTCGACAATAATCGATAAAAGGACAAACGAACAAAGCTGTTTCGTGTATGTGCGTATTTCCTGTTAAGAGCGGATAAAGAGAACGGGGTACGGTTGGCTCTTTGAACAAATCGGAGTATCAAATATGTACCGTGAAAAGCCTAATATTTCTTGGTTTCAATGATAACGAATGAAAACCAGCGTATATACACAAAAGTAATGATTTCAAGTTAATTTGGGCAGGAAAAATAGAGACCTGAACATCCTGAATGGCTGGGAAATGAACGTCACGATGGTCGCTCGGACCAAGGTTTAATTACGAGGTACAGCTTAGAGCACGCATTCATAAATTATCCTCGGTTCTCCGATAAAACCGACACTGTATTCAAACACGTGATACATACAGATTTAGTTGCATTCGTTGTTGACGTCATCATACTTCTTGCCATAAAGGACCGGTATATGTTTTCACGATGACCGTTCATTGATATGTACCGTGATGGTACCTGTTTTCTTGTTCGGTAATCGTTAGAGGAAAATATATCAAGACATATTCGTCGAAAATAGCTTAATACGTTTTGCTAACGAGGTTGTAACATAAAATTCGAGACAAAGAAGTAACATGCTCACGTGTACACAAGATTATTGCAGTCGGAGCACGGCTGGAGTTACAAAATACAATACCATAAGCGAAACAACGTTCGACCCACCAACCGTTTACTTTGTATTAAAAAATAAAGAATTCCATTATTCGTGAAAACTATTTCGTTCAAATGTACAATTGTTTCTAATAAATTACGTGTCTTTGAACTTTGAACACGCAGCTTTCGCGAATGTTAGCCTAACCTCACTCGGTTGGGCAACACCGCCGTAGCCGGTTGTTTTTTCGTCGCCATGACGACCTAAGTAGAGTGAGAGAGAGAAACGAAATCACGACAATCTAACCTAACTGCAACCGTAACGGCTCTCGTGTGTCACGCTACACCCTGCACCCTTTCCTCGCTTTCTGTTTTCTTCCCCTCGTAAAACACGTCGAATCAACGTGCTACGTTGCCAGGACAACCAAGAAGAAAGCTTTTGATTAAAAAGGACGTAATTCTCGGGATTCGAGTTGCGTTCACCAGAATCTTGGAGCGTTTCTCGCTTCCCTTTTCCATTCGTATCCGTCTCTATCTGTTCGCGTCTGTGTCGAGCAGACAGAAGGCAGCATGGCGGAACACAAGAGATTGCCGTTACCGTCGTTCGTCGCGTGAAACTTTTCTGTCAACTTTCGAATCGGCCCTCTCGCAGCCATTCTCGTTTGCACGCGATTGATTTCTCCGAACGCAGCCAGCGAGCAAGGGCTCTGCGCGATCCTCGTAGGTACACACGCGCGTATCTATACACGTTTGCACGCAGTATATACATCGTATACCGGTGGTACACAGACGCAGACGCAGCCACAGCCACAGCCACACACAGAGCGTGTATGCGCGCGCGCGTATGTGTATGGTATGTGTATGTGTGTGCTTGTGTGTGAGAGAGAAAGAGAGACGGCAAAGCAAGGGAGAGACAAAAGTGCGAGAGAGAAGAGGAGTAGAAGACAAAGGGGGAAAGGACAAAGCGTCGACGCGCTCGAAGTTCGGGCGTACCTATTCCGTAGAAACATGCATACGTCTCTCCTTGTCGTTTCGGCCCACCTCTCAGTCTCGTGTGCACACAGTCGACAGACGTCCAGTCTCTTTTTCTCTCTCTAAAATACGCGCAAACGTCGGGTAAGCACGCGCACGCACACGCAGAGGCAGAGGCAGAGGCAGAGGCAGAGACAGAGACAGACGCACGCGCACGCACACGCCACGCAACGCGCATCGGTAGTTGCACGCGGTTTTTCCCCTCTGGCCGGTTTTCTACACGAAATAAAGCATGGACAGAGAATGAAATACAGGCAGCCAGCAGCGTGTGTATGCACGCGAAACTCGTTACAAGCGGTCCGAAGCAGGCACGACACCAACACAACCAAGCACCACGAAAACAAACAGTCCAGAATGAAAGGGTTAACGCGAGCAAGGACACGAGAGAAAGAGAACGCAAACGGTTCAAGCACGAGATGCGGGAAAAGAAGCTGCAAGAGTCGTTACCAGAGAAAGCCAATCCTTAGTATGACGAGCGACATACGCGCGACCCAACAGGGAACCACCGTCGAACGACTCGACCGCGAAACGAACAAAAAAAATGATTGTTTAGTTTCAGTGTTGCTTACCTTACTGCCGAAAAGGTCGTATAGGGGAACATTCTTGGACGCACTCGATCCCAGGATAAGTACCACCCCACTGGTTGTTCGAATCCTTACGTTTCTGTCTCCTCCTCGCGACACAGTTTTATCGTTGGTCGATCGACGTCACAGGTTAAATGAACTACGCACAGCCACTCTCGGTGGGATACAAGCACACAAGTTCAAGGTCGGAACGATACGAATAGAACTAAACGATGCGCGGCGTGTACTAGCTTTATGCCGCCAAAACAACGACCACCGATCGAAAGATGACCCGAAAACGTACTCCGAAGCTCCGCGAAACGATTCGGACAAAGAGACTACTCCGTTGTGCCGGTCCTCGGCCAGCAGGAGTTTCCTCCGCATACGGAGGAACGTAGGAAAGGAACGCCGTCCTGTGACACAACGGTTTGCGAAAGTCACGCCGGCTTTCGATGCCGTAACAACAGCCAGGATCGAGGAAAAACTAGAAAGTTACCAGAGAAGGAAACGCGAAAAATCACACGACGGTCACACTGTCGATATTTTGCTTTGTTCTTTCTTCTTCGTTACTTTTATTCCAATTTTTAGGTTAGTCCAAAGAACCGGCTAGACTGTAACGGCGTCGCTGCGCGTCTCTCCAGTTCTCGCGCTTCACAGTGTGGCAGCTGTGCGCTCGCTGCCTCGGGCCACTGGTGGGGCTCTCTTTCAGGCTGGAGGGGATGGGCGAGAGGAACGGTGGAACGAGAACCACCGATGCTCGTCGAAGAGTGGGGGTAGCAGATTGGTCGAACCAAGGGATACGTAGCGAAGTAGGGGTAGGTTAGGTTGGTACACCTGGAGGGAGAGGATAGCGCACCCCTATGCGAACGCGGCCGCGGCGCGTACTACGAAACCGGCGCACGCACACGGAGAATGTATACGCCGGTTGCAATTCCGTTCTGCCCTTCGATGAAAGATTCTATGCGGCGTCGTGCTGCCCGCCGTGACCGAGAGTCCTGTTTTTGCACTGGTGCTCACCGGAGATAACGACTAATCTTATTAATACGACCGAATGTCCTGTTCGTCGCAACGCCTATAACTCGACGGTTAAGCTCTCGAATCCACGTATTCGAACATTTATAATACTTACGGTATCTATTATATTTTATATTCTTCTACTTGGAATGCGTTCGCACGATTATCGATCGGTAAATTATTTAAGAAAAAACCGATCCTTCTCTATGACGTAGATAGTATATGCCCCCATCGTACAAACACGTCTATGCGGATTTGCGTTCCTAGCTAGCTACTTTCAAGCCCTTTTACGAGTGCCACTTCATTCGTCGAGAGCTCTCGTGTTCGTGCAACGAATTACAGAGCCTGAGACGGAAAGGATTAAGGATCCTAATTGATGACACGCTTCGGGTCTCAACATTCGTTCGGATGTACCTCACGTTCTCCGTCTTTTACGGAGCTTGCTGCTCGTTTATCGTATTACGAGCGACCAGTGATATTCGACGCGTCGAGCGCTTCGATTAATCGATCGAGAATTACTCAAGATACGAGTAGACGCGATTTTACACAATCGCATCGAAACGCGAATAAACCTAGTTCTTGGAACTGCATCGGACCGCCAATGAAAATACACAAATTTAGCTTTGAACGAGCTCGAACAGAAGACATCCGGAAGTTGTACAACAGAAACGGAGAACTTGTATCGATAATATTAGAAGCGAGCTGAAATTTTCGCGTCGCTACCGTGAAATCGAGTAAACCGAAAAATGTCACGAGTCGTATGTCTGTTAACACGACAGCCTAGCGGCAAATTGTTACTCGCGTTCTGTTATACTTTGTTACATTTTCCGAAAAGATTATGTATTCGTATATCTCCACGAGTACAAATATACAAATATTTTCGCAAGTAGCAATCGAGAATGTTAACGCTTAGGCGTTCTCAGGACACGTGTGCGCCGATACAAAGAGACGTGGGTTCGATGGGGAAATCAGCACGAGACGGACAGACACCATGTGCCAACGTCGCGTATTAGGCAATTTGCACGATGCATGCGTGTATACACGATAGATTCGCATTTATTTGGACAGTTATTTGGAAAATTTCGAAAGATTCTCCAATGACGTACAATTTTAGTCATTCTCGTTTTCGTAATTTGCAACGCGCTGCGCCGCGTTGTCTTGGCTAATTTCTCTACAGTCCGTATATATACTGTAACAAAAAGGCGACGCATTTACCTGTATACCGTGGCTGGTGTTAAATTACCGGTGTAATGGCGGTTGCATTTTTCCGAGGCCTTGCACCTAATCCCTTTGGCCATAGAGTCGCTCGGTTGCCGGTTTTTTTCTCGAGAATTGCACGATGGAACGCGAAGAGGAGGGCAGGTCAGGATCGAGACTTGGCTGGCCAGGTTCCAAATCGCTGGCCAGATTCTGGACGCGCGTGTCTCGACCCAAGGTAAATGTGTCGGCGCATTTCGGCGGCTACGTTGCATCGACGACAACCATAAGACAAAAAAGACGGAAAATCTTCTTATCGCTCGAGCCTCGATGTTTGTCATTGGTTTTGATCGATGCTCGATGAAATACATATAACATCGCGACGTTGCCTACCGGTGGACTGTAGCAAAATACTCCAAGGATATCGAACAGATGTCCAAGCAGCGACGAATACGAGTCAGTGACTGATTAGCGTCATCGAACGACCAACGAGCTTCTCCGCTAAACATGTTTTTCGTAAAAATATTTTCAGAAGGTAGATGGATCGTGCACATGGTAATTCTTAACGTATAGGAAGATCGGTTCGTTGCAACGAAATCCATCTTCATTTTTAGTCGATATAGACATAGAGAAGGAATGAAAAAACGAGTGTGTATACAGACATGTTGGTTATTTGGAATCTCCGCGAGTTATATCTGCACACCAAGACCGAACAAGCGCATTGTTCGCATTGTAGGATGTTTCATTTGATTCGCGTATCGCGAATATCGGCTCTGGCTGAATATTACGAATATCGGCATGATCCAGATAATATGGATACGTGTACTAACCAAGCAATATCCAGATGGTGCAAGTACACCGCGTCGCGACTTTAATCTCGCGAAGTAGGTAGGTGTCATTTCCATTTGAATAGCATCACTCGCTTACTTCGGCAAGCATAATTACTTAAGAAAAACATATTATTAATGACGCGTTTACGAAGAAGCATGAAAAAACCTTTACACAATTCCTACTAAGCTACGAATGTTCGCAGGCAAGCGTTTAAACACTTTGAGAGACAAGATTGGGAAAATGATTAGAAAAATTAAAAGGTTCATAAAAGTCAAGGTCCGTGGAACGAATTGCCTCACCTTGGACACGAAACGAACGATTTCCACCTGGATCGTCAGACACAAAACGCAGGAAGTGCTCTCGGACTTCCTTGTCCGGGTAACACGAACCTTCGCGAGGGAAGACAGCCGGTGGGGTGAGCGACACTCGTGGTGCTTCCATCCGAGCCGGTTGAAACCTATCCTCTTTCCGTGTCTTCCACCGTGCCACCACGAACGCACGATTTTATTACGTAAATTGAATTTACACGATGCGCCGCGGTGCGACTTACACGTCGCTCCGCTCCGGTCTGGCATCTCGTTCTCCTTCGGGAGCAAGCGTCGTCGATCGAGGTAACGAACTATGCTCTAATTGATTTCGTCGAACAGACACCCGAAGGACATTAAACGTCTCGAATCGATGACCGCCGCGAAGAATTCTCCTCGAGAGAGCACTCCAACAACGACGAATAGGGAATTCGATCGAGTTAGAAACGTACGGAGGAATTAATTGACACCTGTGACGTACACGTATGGAATTTCGTTAGGACGATGATCGATCGAGGAGAACGATTAATGTTATTTTTGTCTAGACAGCGAGAAAAATAAAAGGATGTTTCTATCGTCGCGAGGGTACGATTCGCCGGTTTCCATCGACTCGAGTTTAATCGAACGGTGCGACGAACGAATTATTAAATCTCGTTAATTAACTTTAGCAATAATTCCTTACGGCCAAGCAATCCGTGACTATTACAATTTCATGTAAAGGACGTTATAACGATGAGATTGCGATACAGACTGTCGTTTCATCAGGAAGCGCACTCGGTAAGTATCACGGTCGGAGACGATAAGAAATATTCTCAATTTGCCAACAAACTTGCACGATCGCGTCGAATATTTTATTTACCGTACCGAGAAAGTAAATAAACGAGTTAGGAAAGAGACGGTTGAATCTACCTTGCTGGGAAGCAAGACGAAGGTGCGTTACTAGTGTTCCTCGCCCCCACCGCGCACCCACTCTTTCTCCAGCCGAATGGACAGGAACGATTAACCGAGCGGCTTTGCGCGAATTCTAAGCGAGCTCGAACACGACCCGTTTAAATATCGCGGAAATTGAACCTATAAATTTACCGTTGCCATAAATTTCGCGATTTACCGCGCGTAAACTGGCCACCTCCAGCCTCGTTTCCACCTCGTCTTCGGCCTGACTGAAGCAACGAGTAAGAAACGAAGTTGGCGAAAGGAAAGAGAATCGAGAGGACGTATCGAATAATAATTTGGCGTTGTCGTTCGTTTGTTGCGTTGCTAAGCGTGCAACGGCTTTTACGCGTATCTTGAGGAAATACGATGGAAAATTGACTCGTTCGACGTAAACCTCGAGATTACACACAGTTCCATAAAAAGGGGTACATATACACATACCATGTTCCAACCATCTTGTATAATTTTTCGCGACCCAAGTGTACCTACGATACGTTTCTCTTTTTACGACCTATAAAATCGAAGAAAAAAGTGATCAACGTACTGTACGAACGGAAGAACGGTCAAGCTGTGATCGTAAAACTTGTAACTTGTGCTTAAAACAATATCGTATCGACCGAATCTAATACGACGCGCATCCAACAAATCTACAAGGAAATCGTGTTCGTAACTGAAAAGTTCCATTTCCCGTGTACTCGGGTCTGGTGGTTAATTCCGGAAATCGGCTACAATAACAATAGCAATCGCGGGAACTTTTCGCAACGACGCTTCGTGTAACAACTTGATCCTATACGGCGCAATACCATTATCGTTTCCCCGGATACAGTCTTGGAAAAGAACGGTTGAAAAGAAAAGTCGGGAAGAAAATATGCAGTTCGCGTCACGCGAGCGTTTAATCTCGAAAATTCGACCTAAAATTGTAGCCCGTGTTCTGTGAAGGTTACGTGGCATCGTGGTTCTCGTAGGATTGTCTTGTAAATGTTTTTAATATCGATCGGGGGATGATAAGTGCAACGCGAAGCAGAAGAAGCACGGAACGTTTGATTAGATTTGTAAATACATGTGCAGATTCGTACCGAGAGAGTCAGAGGTTAAGGGAATAATTAAATAAATCGTATCGCGAAGGGCAATCGTTCTAATAGAGAAAAATCTCGGGAAAAGGTTGATATCATCGGTATTCCGCGTCTAAATGGGTTAAGTGTATGTTGGTCGATGTATGCAGGAAGAGGGAAGAAAGGTAGCGGATGAAGCGAGGGGTTGGGCCGTAAGTAGTAAAGTACGGCTTGTGTCTGGCGCGCCGAGCCGCGCCGTGCCAGCCGGTGCACGTCGTGACGAGAATGCGTGCGCGAGAACGATTTCCACCCCCGCCGCCATTTCGCGATTTACTGCTTACCATTTGCCGTTCGCATTCACCACGCCCTACCTTTGTTCCTTCTCTATCGGCCGAAATTCTACGACAAATAAGAAACTGCAAATCGAAAAACTAATTCAACTGTTAGAACGTGAAAAAGAGAATTAAACGCGTCGCGTAACGTCGCGTCGGTGGGAAGAACAGAGAATCCGACGAAAGCATGTCCGTCGCTACGCGTCGATCCAGGATATCCTGGCAGGCAGGTATATCGCGCGACGAGATCGTTACCAAAACCCTGTCGTACCATCGACTCTCCGGCCCCGTTTCGAGCTTGATACCGTATCGATTCGCGGAGGCATACAGCAGACGCGCAGACGGAGGAATAGGGAAGGAGAGGAAAAGGGAGTGGGCGGAGGAGGAAAAGGAAATAGGCAGAGAAGAAAGAATAGGCCGACCGAACGACGAAGGAAAAGGAAAATGAGAGGAAAGAGGGAGAGAGAAAGTAGTATTCTCCTCGCACGACAACAGTACGGGTCTTCGTTACCCTTATCGGACACCGGAACCAGTATCGACAGCCCCGGGGGTCATTCCGATCGAAGAATCGCCGAGTCGAGGCCTCGACTCGAGCACGTTCCAAGAAAAATCGGAATTACAAGGCTGGCAAGATCGAAAAGAGTTTCGGTTCTCCTCGAGATTCTTCAACTTTAAGTTTCGCTAGTAAACGCTTCGAACATTCGATCCTGTAACAACCAAATTAACAACCTTTCCTTCAACGTGGTGTTCGGTGACCGCACGGAACTGGACTCGATCAATGTTAATATTTTTAACTAATAATTGGAACAAAATATGCAAACGAGCGTTTCAGGCTGGGGAAACAATAAAATTTGATGTACTATAAGGTTGCTTTACATGGTGAAAAAGTTCCTTCTGCGATACAGACATCGTGACCGAACAATGTTACACGTTAGTTGCTTGCAAAGCTTTGCATTTAATTTTCGTGTGGTCGTTTGGCCCACTGTGGATCGCCGCGAATGCGTTCGCAACCGAGCAACGATTCAATTATCCCTCGCGCGACTTGTATTTCTCTCCTTTCTCCCTTTCCTGTTTTCTCGCCGATTTATTCGCAAACGGCGAACGTATTACGGTTTCACGGGCGACAGAGACATCCAGGGAACGGCACGTTATCGGTGAAACGTCCACTGGCCGCCTATTTATAGTCGACTCGATGGCACGAATGCACTCTTTAAACTCGCATTTCCGCGGTAAACGGAGAGGAACGAGGATCACGCAGTGAAAGGAAGCCATCCGTGCAGACGTTAATTCGAGCGTGTCGCCAGGTCTCAGGATATCATTTCAACGGCTAAATTTCCTCGACTTGCGCTTTTTCCCCTCTCAAACTTTCCTAACTTTGCTCTTCGATTGGCTCTTTGCTATTCCTATCGACGAATTAACCACCATTCGCCTCGACTTTCTTACAAATTCTCCCGATTTTCATTCAAGGTTCGACAGTCGACAAGAATCGCCAAGTAGCAGCGCGAAAGATAGCCACTGGGTCCATAGAAAATAATTCGTTAGCCTTTGCATCGCGGCCTCTCTAACCGCGTTCGCTTTTCCACAGAACCGCACGGGTCTGAGGAATTGAGTTTCCTCTCGATTTACCGTAACGTTGTTTCCACTCGAATAACATTACGGATCCGGTTTGTTCGAACGGTTACGAGAGCATCTTTCGCGTGCCGCTATCTAAATAACACTGCGCGTCAAACAAATTCTCCAATTCTACGGAACATTGTAAATTTCAGGTCTCCATCGAACGTCGCTTGTGGTTTTACTATTAACCGCAGATTCAAATTTTTCGAAAAACAAAAACGCGATTGAAACTTTATAGTTTCTCGGGAAATCGGAAATCAAATCGAATCGAATCGAATCGAATCGAACCAAACCGAACTGAACCGATTTGCCTTTCAAAGGTAAAGCTTGTTACCGTAATTTCACGACTTTAATTTCGTCGAGCGTTATCGTTATCGTTCGCGGAAGAGAAACGCGTCGAATGGAACGAGAGCTAAAGTTTTTATAATTCAGTACCGTCTATTTTCTCGAGCAAAATCGCGGCAGCGTGGCAAACAGGGTGTTTCCACGAAAAGAGCTGTTCTGTTACGAGTCTGTGAACGGTCTGTACAACTCCCCCGAGACCGGAAGAATCATGGTTTCGTAAACACAGTGGCCTGCGTCTCGGTACACTGAATCTTTGCTTTCGCGTCTTTATCGGTCGAAACATATTTTTTGAAATCTTATGGATGCTTTGCGCTTACTTTCTTCTGTATTTTAATCGTAATTTCCAACGATTACAGCTATCGAAATATATCTAGGTATTTAATGCATATTCAACGTACTATACTACCGACGATACGTAGCTCCATTTTATCGATGCGTATACATTTCGATCGCGCTAGGAACGCCGAGGACGAGTGGTTGGTTCACTTTGTCGCGTCGAAGGAACTAGAACGGTCTACGATCGATTATTGATTTTTCGCACTTATTACCGACATTACTCGTTGTAATTATAACGTAATTAATCTCGTTATTCTCCAATTCATCCGACACAAGCATCACCTTGTTACTTGGAATGCAATTGAAACGAATGAAATTTTATTCCGTTGGAGAACCCTCCCGCCCGGTCGGTGTGAATCGCACATAGTAATTATAATTATGCGAATCGCATTCTAGATCTGCGTGTTATTCCACAAGAGGTTACTTGAAATTGGAAATCTCTTTTACCGTGGTAACTGAGCTACCTGAAAGATAATCGAAACTTATTCTCCCTTGTAACATTTTACTATTTACATATTTCGTTCAAAGTATAACGGAACGTGGAGATTGGAAAATCGGTAGCAACTTCGATTAATGCCGACACATCAGAGGTCAATGTCCGCCGTGATTTCCCGAATATGCGGGTCGAAATATTTGGCCGGAATCGGAATTTTTCCGATTTTGCGGCGACCGTTTCGAACGTGGTTTGTTAATTACGACACACGCGAGGTAAGGGTCGATAATTGGGAAGCATTAACGCCTCAACGCCAAATTATATTTGACTCGAAAGCTTCCGTAATTGTTCGGAAAACGGTTATTATGTAAGCAAATACTATCGCGCGACGTTTTATTTTGTTTTTTTGCTAAACCATTAGATGTTCGTACTCCGGTCGACTAATCGCTCGCGTACGTGCACACCATGTGGTTGGACGTCCGTTTGCAGAGTCTATAAGAAAGTTTGGCGATCCCAGAGTTTTGAACAGCGGTGTAGTTGGATGTATACACGTTACGGTCTTACCGAGGAATCCTTTCGGCACATTTGCCGCCCTCTATCGCGGTATATTTTAGGTCAGCGGATCTCCCTCAGCTTCCTGCTTCCATGCTATTTTATTCCTTACTGTTACGGGCGAAAAATTGCGAGTCAGATTCTCGGATATTTCGTTGAAAATCTCGCGCGAGGTGTAATTAAAACGCAGGGCTACGCGACTGCGTCCAACTATTGGAAATCTTTTCATTCTCAGCAATCCCGTCGCTACATGGTACGGTTTCGGTGAGTTTGAAATCCATATCATTTGTAACAGCTCGGCATCCTGTTACACTTAAGCTAACGTGTTCGAGTTTTTTCTTTTTAAGCCGTCTCGCTACCCCCATCGGAACGAAACAGTCGGCCAAGAGCTGCACGATTTCTCGCGTTGCGTTCGTACCGCCATTAAATTTTGTATTTACCCAAGTCGGTAAAAGGCAGCCGCAAGCCGGGGTGTCCCATATCTTGGAAGCATCGACGAAGCCTATCGTTATAGGCTACCGTTCGATTTACGAACGCTGAGCCGCTTTCGAAGGATTACGGTCGCGGCCGCGCAACCGAGCATTCTGCTCTGCAATATTCACGGTAATGGCAGCCTGACGTGGAAACGTTGCTGCGTAGTATTCACCGATCGTATCGCTTGCAAATAGAATACTCGAAGAGCTAGGAAAAGATCCAACGAATTTGAGCTAATTTCCGACCGATCGATTAAATACACACCCTACGCTGTGCCCTACGAGTACTTACGCGTCTACTTATTCGATCGATAAGGATTTTTAAGGATCAGTCGTCTACCTTTCGAATAGGTATCCTCCATGTCGTGGATTACCTTTTAGCAAAAGTTACGTTCGCATAAAAATGCGAGACATAAATTATTCAGGACGTTGTACGAAGAAAAACGAGACATTTTTCTCCGAACGACGCGTTGAAAGAAACTCGCTACAATACCTTTCTTTTTTAATATCGACAATTTTCTGGGAGGAAGGTAACTGTTTTGTAATTTGCATCGTAAACAGGAAAACGTCGAGCAACACGATTTATAATTTACAGCGATCGTGTAGAGCAAAGCCGACGAAAGGAAAGTATCGAACGAGTATCGATAAACCACGTAATAATGCGAAACAAGGTTCATTTTTTCAAAAAAGAAAAACGCGTTCAAGATTGTGGATATTATCGTAAATACATGTATTATACTACATTAATCAGTTGACATTAGCCAATTTTAGGAACCGCCCACGTCATGCCAGACTCCGAATTTACGCCGCGTGGGCGTCGGTGCACCTGCCTTCGCACGTGTGTTATTCTCGTAAAATAAATTAGCACCGCCAGCAGTCAACGCGGGAACCGTTATCAACCGAAACATCTTCCTCATCTTCTCCTTTCTCAATGAATTCGCGAAAATAGTAGCGTCGACAGCTGCGCGTGCACAACAAAGTGGCGACCGCCGATATTAGCAACAGAGTACGCTCCGCGACGGGTAATTAGGCCCATTATCATATCCGTTTAGCGGTGAATTATAGCCGCAATAGCCGTTGAATTTGATCCGAATTAGCGAACCAGATATCCCGCCGTCCATTCGGAACGGATCTCCATTAATCTCTTCGCGAACGATTGATACGCCCGATCGACGAGTATCCGACGCGAATTTTTTAAATCACTTGAGTTATATGTTTGATTCGCAATAGGAATTATTAAATGACCAACCTTCCCGTATTCCGATTTAAAATTTATTGAAAATTTTTATTCGAATATACCGAAAACGCATAAGCCGAAATGAACGAGCAAAGAGAACTCTTCAACGATCATAAATTGCTACGTATATTCCAGCGAACGTTACAAAGGACGCGGATAGTCGGAGTCTCCGTGAGTCATCTTCGAGATCTCGTCCCACGCGCGAGTCACAAAGGTTGATTACCGTTTTCCTCGTTCGATCTACCGAATCTCGGAACCCCGCGTAGGTCAAGAACAAAGGAAGTCTGCGAAGAAAGAGTTAATCGCGGCTTCCTGCCTGTCCTGTCGAGGAGGAGCGCGAAAAAAGCGCGAAAAAACGGCTCCGTTTCTAAAATTGCGACCTGCTCTCTTTGAAAGGGAGCTTTAATCAAAACTGCTCGAGATGGGGAGAGAAGACGAGATAGAAAGAGAGAAATACGAGAGGCCTACATTTCAATCCGACCAAAGTTGTACGAATCGCGTCTCTTCGTGTTCGTCCGGGTGTTTATCCGTAGACTAACAATCATCACGCATTGTTCGCACCACTTTATTTAAGCTGTCAACAGCGAGAAAGTAAACGGCAAACGACCAGCAAGGAGAGGTCCTTACTAGGATAGATAAAGTGCACGAATATGTCGGTTTCCTCCCGAACGAAATATCATTTCCCTTAACTTTGTTCTCGAGTTGATTTTATCGTTGAGTTGCAACCGACCATCAACGACGGATCTAATAACATTGGTAGTTGTTGGTAGTCCACCTAAACTACGCTTAATTAAAATTCGAAGCATCGTAAAATTACAACGACTTCTCTCGGTCTGGGGTAGAAGGTACGAGTTTCCCGCGGCTCGACCGAAATTCGTCGCACCAATTACCGCGCACCGAGCATGTTTCGTCTTCTTTGAAGTGCATTTCGGGCTTTTCGTTACGCGCAACAATGGCCCCGTTGCCTCTTTCTTTGCCCTATTATGCCTCTTTTGACACTCCCCCGTCTTTTCTACGTGCGCGGAACGACCTTTAAGGTAGATTCGGATGTGCATATTCGGTCGACAATAGAAAATGTCGACTGGTTTGCAGCGGCAACGCGAAAACGGAACAGTTTCGAAGCCCCTCGTGAACTGGAATAACCTGAATTTCATTTTCAACGACGATATTTTATTATATGTATGCGGTTAGAAAGAAAATTGTATATCTCCGATTTATCGCGTCGAAGAACATAGAGATCGTAATTCTAGGTATCGGCAAATGATCTGGTGAACCGTTAAATTTGTTCGACGGTTGTATCCGAGTTATCGAAGCGAATCGAGCGTCTTCGAGGAAGACGCAAAGAGAAAGAAGGGAAAGAGACTCGAAGACCGATAGGACAACGGTCGTATCCTTCCGTCGAGGAAATCCGTATTTCCCCGGTTCACCGACGAAATGAGCAAAAACTTGCGAAAATGTTTGTACCGATAAAGATGAAACTAAAGAAATTGCGGGTATATGTATATAAGAAAAACGACTCGACGTTTACGCTAAACGTATCCGAAAATAAGGAAGAAGCTTATTAATGGTCTAATAGGAGCTCTACGACTTCTCAAGTGGTAAGCGAACCGGGTCAAGGTGGTGCCAAAGAGGATGCTTCCGACAGATAACGATATTTTATGTCTGGTGTTCGTTGCAGAGCTTTTGAAAATTGCTATCGAGAGTAAAGCTTTTACTGGACTCGGTATCCAGAGTAAGGATTCTTTCGCACGAATGCGCGGGAGCCGATCTTACGAACGGCGAGATAACTTTCATCACGAAGGCCTTTCGGTTGTTCGTGCAAAGCATCTCTTAAGCTCGATATCGACTCTAAAAGATAAAGCTCTCCAGCGAACATTGGACATTAGTATCGTCTAGTTGCCGGTAATCGTACTCTTTGTCGCCATTTTTTATCTTATTCGAGCGTGATTTCCCTTTTACACGGTATTTCGGAGACGGTAACCCATACACGCTGTTTACACGTATGTATTTCTACGATGTATCGTGAATTCTCTGGTTCGAGTAATTGTTTGCGATGGTTTGCGTGAGTATTTTCCATCGACCAAAGTTTAAACGAGAACGGTGATTACCGAGCTTTGAAACGAACTAGTGAATTTGTCAAGAAACAGAAATAATCGGTATCGATGACGGACCAAATAACCGTGCTTTTATTCCTCGGAATATTCCGAAGTTGTCCACGAGTTAGACGCGGTCGAGCAGAAACTTGACGGTGCATTGCTGTATGCACAATCGTTGACACGAATTCCTCTGAAATGCGCAGTCTGTTCGCCGCGGTTTTCGAGTCTCGGCGTTTGTTCGCTTTTACAATACACGTTCGTACCGATTATCAGCGTCTACGCGAAAACTCGAGCCACGGGGCGGCACTTCCGTGCAATACACGTTAACAGAGTTCCGTTAACACATATGCATCTTCTCGGTCTTCACCGATCGCAACTCGATCGTGGTCGAAGGATTCAAGGAATGCGCGGCAACCGTTGCTAGAAGAGAGATTTTTCAACGCGAATGTCCAATCCTCGCAGCTGGTAGACGCGCGTGTTACACCAAAACAGCATGCACTACGGACAGATCTAGATCGAACGAAGCTTCCAAAGGGGTACTAGAGGGTTCGCTGGTACGCAACGTAAGCGTGCAACCGTCTCGGTTATGCGTCGTCGTTACGCCGAATCCACCGTTCGCTAACGTTGAAATACGCGGAATCGTAAAATTCCGTAGATCTTCGGTAGAGCCGTTCGACCGGCTATTTCTTGCTATTTGTCGAGGATTTTGCGACCAGCGGAAAGAGGAACGGCGATTCCGTGTCGCTTGTAATCGATCCGAGGACGGTCCGCGAGGAAAGAAAGACGAAGGGGAACCGTGGCGGTTGCACGAGTTGGCCGTTCGAATAGGTGTCTCGGGGCAACCTCTCCACACTTTAACGAAGCTTTCGCGACTTTTAAGAGGCTTCCAGTAGTAATTCCAAGGCATGACAAGCTATTACGTAGTCACTTACCAGTTCTCCAGAATACCGACGTTCGCGAAGTTTGGCGGAAAGCTCGCGGCCGCCATCGGTGGTCGCGGCTGCACTCTGTCCGTCCTGTCAATTCCGGTACTCTTTATGGTTGTGACGCGTCGCTGGAAGCAGGAAGGATTGCGCCATTAAGCTTCCAAGTTTCTCGGAAAATTCACCGTTAATCGCATCTCCCGTGGAACCGTTACGACGATCGTTAATGCATTAAACTAACAAGAAACGATGCACGAACCGATTCCACGACACGTATGGTTAGGAAAAAAAGAGAAACGAAAAATGAAAAGTTTAGTCGGAACAACGATACATTTTCGAGACATTTTCCATTTATCGGTCGAAGCGTCGCTAAGAAATACTCGTAGAGGGCGGCGTCCGGTTTTGAAGAAAACTCGCGCCTTCTACGCTCTTCCTTTCTCGCATTATCTCTTTACTTTTGGCCGGGTATGCGTCGCGCCGGTACCCGGTATCGGTAATGAACGATCTATTGTGCTGGTAGGCGCTCTTTCAAACAGCAAGAGAGACGAAGTAAGGAGGCGAGGAACGGCTGCCGAGCGAGAGGATCAGAACTAGAGGGAGGGAACTGGGGGGGTGGCATAGAAGAGGTATGAAAACGGCACTCGTTAATGGACTGCCACCAGACTCTTTCACCCTGTTCCACCCACCCTCCTTCTCCCTATCAGTCTCTTTCTCTGTTTCTTCCTGCAGCTTTCGTCCTCTCGCTTGCTTTCATTTTTTTCATTTTTTTCTTTTCTATCTCTCTTCGCCTTTTCCTCGCAATCCCCCGACTCCCACATTTTACCTCCTCTCTTCGCTCATCGCCCTTCGCATTTCGTCCCAACGTCGTTCCTTTACCCACCGGTCCCTGTTTCCCTGTTTTCTCCCTTTCAAGCCCCGTCGTTTCTTTTTCTCTCCGCGCCGCGCCACGTCGTCGTCCCTTTAACCAGCCGAAGCAGCTAGCCGTGGAGTTGTTACACGTGTAAGCTCTGCTCGCGTGCATCTCCGTTGTGCATCATTATCACCGGCGGCTGACTGCATCTCTAACGGCTGCGTCCTCGGAAAAAGCCGGCTGAGCAAGATAAATAGGCAGATGCGAGCGCAGGATGGATCGTTTCGTTGTACTCGCTGAAAGTCCACCGAGTCTATACACTACTGACGGACCATAGGAGAACGATCTTGGATCAATTATGTTCCAGCGCACCCGTTGATACGATTTGTAAATTTGAAAATTCCTCCCTTAGTAAATACTTTGCGTACGCGTTTCCGTCGAGGGTTCGTAACTCGAGAAACCCGGTCTCCACGAGATGGATTGCGAACATACTATGCAAATTCTCCGCGGACTCGAATGTTTCCCGGTGCGATTCAAATTAACCGGCTGATGGGAAAATTATTTGGCCGACTGCTATATTCTGTGTCATAATGAACGGATCATCTCCGAGTTTGGCGAGAATTTCATACCGGTCGCGCGAACCGTCTCTTCGTCGAGGAGAATTAATTCTTGATTAGCAAGAAGATCTAGTGGAAATTATCGCGTGACATTCCATCCGTTGGCCCGATTCAAATTAATAGATCTCGAAAATTTTCACCGATCAAACTAGTCTACGTTCGTGAATTCGTATACTTCGGTATAACTACTAAAATACTTCGATCCGTGTCTGCCTGTTTAATTTTCCTACAGACGCTTTCGCCTCGGGGCCTCCCGTCAATCTCCGATCGCAGATTACACGGACCTTTCTAACGGGAAGCTTAAAAAGCCGGCTCCGCATCGATGGCTACGCCGAAACCGAGGATCGAAGAGGATGGCGCTAATTAGCGGGAACATCGAGAAACGCTTGGAAAACGTTGGGAACGCGGGAAACGAAGCACGCCTATACATATATGTACATGTACATAGTGAGAGAAACCGACAGCCACGAAATCCGTTGTCATCGATCGCCGGCATTGTCAGTCGCCATTGTTTGTCGACTCGCGCGACGTTGATAAGGGCGGCGATTCGCGTTTCGCAGCATTATCTTCAGAGGATAGTTGGCGAAACGGGGGCAGATTCTTTGTTTTCGTCACGGTTCATCGATCGTTTTGTAACGTGCGCGCGCTCCACTTCCGGAGTTGATCGGAGAACGCCGCGCAGCGCCGACCAGTCGTGGATCGAGAAAGAGGAAACAGTGCCGTTCCATCGACGTCTGTCGCGATACCATTTTTTTCTTATACAAATTTCGTAACACGGAAGTAACGCATTTTGGCAAACATACGATTAGTTGTGATACTACGAGCTTTCAAAAAGTATCTTTAATTAACTCGAATAATGTTGTTTTTCCACAGTGTTTTTGGCGATCTCTCCAACTTGTCGAAACACAGCACCGGACCATGCAGTGTGCACAACCGCAACGGATTATTGCGAAATCGTAGTCGCGTAGCGGCCGAAACGCAACGTATCCAGGTTAATTGAGGATAATCCAACATATACGTATTTAGTATTTAGTCCATTCTGGTACTCGTTTCGATATTTTTATTACGCTGAATTCGGGAATCGGGGCGTTATTTTCTCCATCGTTTTTTCCTACTTAAAAAAGATCTCCGGCATATTGTCGTATTTGAATGCGCCGAGAATATATTATCAAGGAATCGTACAAGATAGACGGTAGCCGAGGTTGTTGTTCGACAAAACCAACATTTCAAATGTACCGAATTATGCACACTTGTCGCGGTATGGCTCGATGTATCGCAACCGTTACGTACGAAAGTTAATGTATAGCTACATCTTGATAATCCCATTCTTATTATAGACATACCGAGGGTAGCAAAACTGGCGATTGTCCAAACGAAACATCTGATCGGTCCGGTTCAAAATAGAAAATCCCGCGAGGTGAAAATAGCTAAATGAAAGTCTTCGAACTTCCAAATCTCTCGATTCACGACTACTCGGTTGCGATTCTGCGAAAGCTTAAATAGAATCGCACGTCGCGGAAGACATTCGTCGACGAGACCAGGTACCGAGCAGTCTGATCCGTGCATCAAGATGCTCGACAGCATTTTCTTTTTCGAACGGTGTCAATATTGATTACTCGTGGTACGAAATTGGAGATTTAAAAGAGGAGAGCATAATAGACGAAAGCAAAGAACGAGTAAACGTTGACTCGCGAGGGGAATAGCGCCAGATAGTCTGGCCACGTCGTCTGACATCGACATCGACTCCTGGTGGACCGCGCATCGTTACCCCTTCGAACAACTCTGGTCAAGCTAACCAGCAACCACCGCCCCTCGAGGCAAACATTCCTGTAGACCGGCCTATCCAAAGCGCGGCGACGGTCGAGCAACGATCACGAGCTTTTGACGCTTTGCTCCGATTCGAGGGTGTTTTGAGTTACGGGGCATAATCTTTTAACGCTGCGAAGGTTGTCGCGGCCTACCGCTGCCAACGTTCTTCGACTATATCTGTAAGTTGAATCTTGTACGATCGACTAGACACCGTTGCCTAGACGGTAGTATAGCAGTGCATAATTATCTCTAAGCGTACGTGGAAATGTTTGAAAATTATTACAGTCGTAAAACGGTTTAGTTCTAGAGTTCAAAATAGTACTTTTCGTTGAAGAAATAGATGGCCTCTCGTTAAAGAGGATTCGAATAATGCAGGTTTTACGTGACGAATCCTTTGGAATATAATTCACGGATCGACACGCCGCACGAGAGCACGTAAAAAGAGAGAGGGTGGTAGAGGATCGAGCAGCTTACGAGAAGCGCTCTAGAGAAAATCGCAAACTGCGACCGTTTGCTATGCAAATTCGTACTAGTCGCCGACGCCACCGCTCCCCACTCTTTGTTTTTATTTTCTCGTCATCGTCGAATGGGGTTGCACGGGCGCCAGGACGGCTGTCTCTCTCTCCCCGGACTTCTTTTGGTAACCTTCCAAGCCAACTTCCGGTCCCTTGGCCGAAGTTCAACGCGTTCAGTTGCGTTCATACCGGCACCTATCTGCCTTCTCACTAAACAAATACGTTCGAAGCGAGTTTCTCGACAGAAAGGACGAATTTCGATCCGTGCAAGTTAAGTACCGTTCGACGTAAAGAGTTCTGCAATCTATCTTTTACGTTTCGAACGGTACATCTTCGTGCTTGTTTCTCATACTCTGACAAATAACGTAGCCAAGTTTTCGCGTCGTAGTCTCGACACGCTGATAAACAACCTTCTCGAGCAAAACAACTTTGCACAGTTCGACTGATCGAATTCATAGTACCGACTTTTAATTTTGAACGCATCTATCCTAACGCAAGTGGAAAAAGTTAGTAGGAACGAAGAGTTGTAGCAAAGGGTGAAAACGTTTCGTCGATCCTTTGAAGGAGATTCGAACGACGTCGAAACACGAGGTCCAATGAATTTCCGCGCATTTAAACCGGAGAGAGGGGTGAGTTTCGTTCGCCGACGATGCCGACCGGTTCGACTCTTTAATCGCGCCAATTAATTCGAGGGTAATCCAATTAGGAAGCTAAGAATTAATAAAGTCTGCGGAGCACACTGTCCACGCTGTCGATTTCCATTCCGTTCCACGCTTTCACCACCGTTTTTCTTCGATTCTGTCCTTCGTTACCACTTACGTTTCGCACCCAAGTCGATGAAAACACGACCAAAGATCTTCCATCGAAATAAATTTTTATCACCGTCACTTGGATTTTTCCAGTTTATTGGCCTGTGAAATCTCGGGAGTGTCGATTGTCCCTTAAGCTCTCTAGTTATTGCATTCATAGAGAGAAAAGTTGCCAAACCGCGTGAAAACATGATACCTACGAAATATCGAAAAGCAGAGTTAGAACTTTGAACGAATAATTGGAAAAAAGCATCCGTAGTCTTGGCCGAAATTTCTCTAGCAATCGAAGCGTGGAGCGAAGTTTCGCTCGACATGGTCACGGTGCTTTGTAATTTCAGCGGAAAAAGGACGTACGAGAGTTCTGAAAAGATCACTCGGTCCGCGGATTCCTGGGATGAACGGTAAACAGTGAACGGTGAACACGGGAACGGCGAGTATGGAAAAAGGTCGAAAGCGTGCCGAAAAGGATCTCACGTTCGTATCCGCGCGAGGGATTCTCGCGAGTACTCGTCTTCCGGTTCGCGTGGCTCGCTCGAAATCTAGGTTATAACGTCGAGTGGCCCATTTTGCACCGCCTTTTCGAGGAAAACCAATTTTGTTGTGCACGCAACGCGTGTTGTCGCGTCACCTCCTCTCTAAATACACTGAATTCCTTGGGGGTTGTTGACGATCAACAGATTCCATCGAGTAAGACAGATTTTCTTGCCAGTTTTAATCGACCTTCGGGATACTCTTTAGAGTTACGGAAATCAAATTTCCATACAAAAGGAACGACGTTCGATTCTAAAAAAGAGTGCGTTCCGTGTATGCCCCTCGTGGATGCATTTATCGTCACCATCGTATTTTCATTCCTTTTTCGCAAACGTCCAACGAAAGCGATCGTTTACGACTAAAAATGGAAACTAGTTTCCTTCGATCCGGGAAATTAAAGTTTCGCTCGTGCGTCTGCGAGCAGCAGAATTATAGGTCCGACTCTCGAATGGTCTCTCAACTCGACCGAGACTGATATCGACTACGGACGAATAGAAAAACTATCGATTAAATATAAAATGCAAACATCTATCGGCGTACTTGCGCGTTCTACCTTCGTACCGAAAAGCTACGATTATAGGCAGTTGCATCGTAGTCGTTAAGATGAATCGAGAGTGTAGTAGGTCGGCAGTGACTATAAACGGTGTGCGCGCGGTCGACTCGCGAATCGCGTCCACTTTCTCTATCCGATCCAACTGGGAAGTCGTAAATCCCCTTTACCATTTACGCCATCGTATCTGGTTCGAAACGATGAAACTACATGCCCGACACGTTTTATGCAACGCAATGCGTGCATAATAGAAACGGTTCAGAAAACCGTTTCGCGTTCAACAATTGCATACTTTCGTGCTGAAGAGAAACATTGAAAGTTTAAGAAAAAAAAAAGATAAAAATGATCGTTACACTGTTAGTTTGACTGTCTGTTGCATTGCATTCTGGTAGTAGGAGGGCAACGTCGCGTCATGCACTCGATGAGGACGGTCAAGTTCTCGGACGTTCCAACTTCCGATCGAGTTGGGATACGACATCGCGACTCTACGGTGGGATAGCGACGCACGTAACGATGACCGACCGTAGTTTTCGAACGACTTGGAATCATTTTAATTACGTACTTGATAAAGAATAACATTCGTCGCGTCAAGATATACCGATACGTCGAAATTAGTGTATTTCTCCTTTGAAATTTCTGCAGTTTGTACGTTTCACGCGTTAGCGAGTGCAAGTAAATAAAATCCTTCTTGGTCGAGTGTTCGCAACCAACAGTGCCAGTATGTCGTTATCGTCGTAAAAAGAGTGAAGGAAACGAGCACGTGGGCGAACCAGAATAGGCTCGGTTTCTCGTTGATCATAGTTGGCGTACCACAAACCGCTTACGCGTCTTCCAGACAGTCTTGTCTCGCTCTTTCCCCTGCCAGGTCGTAGAAAAAACGATCGAATCAGAGACCTTAATGGATTTCCAGAATGAGTTTCCCCCCGCCTTTAGTTCTCTCTGCAAATTGGGTTAGTCTCTGTCAATGTTCCCTCGGTCTCCTTCTCCTAGCCTCGATTCG
Organism: Colletes latitarsis; assembly: GCF_051014445.1. Classification (NCBI taxonomy): domain Eukaryota; kingdom Metazoa; phylum Arthropoda; class Insecta; order Hymenoptera; family Colletidae; genus Colletes; species Colletes latitarsis. The sequence continues at coordinate 22,469,287 of NC_135140.1, forward strand.
TCCGTTTAGATAACTTCCGATCCGTTCCTGTCTAACCGTTTTTCGGATTTACGGCAACTAAGAAAGTAGCCGATTACTTTAACGAAACGAATTTAGACACCAAGGACGGAAGAAGACTCGACGAGAAAAGATCGCGATCTTTAACCCGTACTACATAGTTTGAGCGTACGAGTCGAGGCGTATTAAAGGTGAACGGCTAAGACGCGCGATCGTTACGAGACGTCGGATAAATGCTGGGAGAACGGAATAACGTTCCGGCTCACTCTTGCCGGATGTATTATCCGCGCAGGCTTGTCGGTAATTGACATGGCGTTTACGTCCAAGGTAAAAACGTTATCGTCGATATCGGCGAGATCGAACGTCGTCGTCGTCGACTTTTATGGACGACCAAGTGGCCACTCTCTGACGTTCGATATTTCGCGGTAGGCCCCCAACAGATTCTTCGCCACGTCCGATATCCTTTTCTCAGCCACGATAATTAACGCAGCCATCGCGGCAGTGCTCTGGCTGCATTCGCCAGCGACAAAGATTCATTTCTAACAGGTATAAATAGTGACGCTAGTAATTTGTTTACATTTGATGAGAGATCTCGAGAGACCACGAACTCTCGAGGTTACGTGTCTAAGATCGTCCCTTCTAAATCTCTGGCCGCCACAACGAATACGACAATTATAAGCATTCCCGCACGGGAACATCCTCTAAGGGTTAATTATGCATTCGAGTCTAATCACGAGATATCACGAGAGGGGTATATAACAGTCACGATTCACGCTGGGGCATCGATCGGGCGTATATGTATATACGTATGTTATTAGGCGATCGTTAGCTTTTCAGTTAACAGGTTCGCAGAAAGATTATTAAAAAAATAGTTTACGTCGACTAACCAACCCCGTGGTTTCAGCAGTGAATGCAACGCGTTCGTATCCACGTTTTCTTCGAGTCGATTTATGCCCTATTCTTTGCGAACGAACATCGATGTTTCCACTTCGTAATGCTCGATTTTCCAGGATTTCGACGAATATTTTTCCGCGGCGCGTTTTCGGCTTGCCAACTTCTCGCGAAAGACGAGTTTTCTTTTGGAAAAGTGAGCCAAGTTTGGTCCAAGAAACGTGAAACGTTCGCGCCCGATGTCTCCCGGAGTAATTTATCGAATATGTCTGTTCGCGAAGAATAACGCGCGAAAGAAAATGTCACAAGGTCGTAGTCGCTTAGGTCTCAGCCAACTTAGATCCAGCAATTTGGACTCTGGCCAGATATTTAATACCGCGTCTTTGCGATCGGATCATTTTCACAAGTCGATTATTATCGAGCATGTTTCGCGTACGATCGTCTATTATTCTCTACGTTAAATTAAATCGCAGCGAGCATCCGAGAAAACGAATGGCTCGATCGAGACAGTCCTGGAACGGATCACGCCGCAATAAACTAGGATGTAATTACTTTGCTTCTGGTGGCGAAATCACGGACAAGCAGAAATCAGTTTTCTCTTCTGCGACGTCGGGGAACGCGGGCACACGCTGCGCTGCCTGAGAAATCCCCGATGAAAATCTTTTAATGTACCTTGTGTAGTCGCGGACCGTTCAGCGGAGCGATACACGACAGACTTTTTCATTCTTCGCCAACAAAGGGATCGTGTTGCATACGCCGTGCGCCATTCGCTGCCTTCAAGGGGATGCAACCGAGGCGGCGCGACGCAACACGGCGGTGACTGAGGACGCGGAACGAGGGTGGAATATCGGAAACAGTGGCAACACGAACCTCTGAAAACCTGTTCGCGCTGTTTTGCGGTGGGATAAAGGCGCCAGGGAGAGATAAACCGAGTCCGTTGCTAGATACAGTGACGTAACCCTCCAAGAAACCAACAACCCTCTTAACGATCGCAAGCGATCGATCCTCGCGATGAATCTTCACCACTTTTTCCAATCGGATAATTGCAAATTCAAAGTATTTTCAAAGTTCTAAAGTCGCTACGTTTCAAAGAAACTACGTCGTCGGCTGGCACGCTATTGACCTATACTACTGGAAAACGATATACACCAATATCTACTTGTATTCTAGATCAGTATTTTAAAATATTATTTCTGATCGTGGTTCGAATGTTGTTGGTGTTCCTTCGGTAGGCTGAAGAAAAAGTTTCTAATCACGAAACAAGACCGAGGCGTATTCGTAACTGCTACCGCGGAGTTCAATGTCCCCTGGTTTCAGACGCGAACGAGAGTCGCCTAGGAGAGAAGGAAGAATAGAAGACGGGATTTTCGTTGCGGAGCAAGTTTTTGGTCGAACAAGTTACGCCACTGATTGCGTCACGAAACCATTTCATCCCTTTCATCTTGTCTCCTCGTCCGCTGGCGTCGTTGTGTCTCGGCGAGTCCTCTCGACTTGTACCCGACAGGGCTGTTTTCAGGTTCACTGGCGGAAAGCGAGCACGAGATTCTCGACATTTCCGCGACATAATTTTCCTCGCGTGCATCTTGCATCCTACCAGTGTCTGTTTCTTCGTGCAACTCCCCTCGTTCCCTTTTTCTTCTTCTAGGTATGGTTTTAATCTGCAGGCCTTATTCAGGACGCCTTTTCGTTCCGTTGTACACGTTAATTGATAGTATTGTTGTCTCTCTTTTGTTTTTCGAACAAAACTCTCGCGTTTCGAGCAACGTTATTTTTGGTTTCGTAAAATCTACCGAACGATTTTTCGGTCGGGTTTCGCCAACTTTTCACGATAAAATCATATCAACTACACTTTTTCTATTACAACCATCGACAAATTACACGGACGATGGTGATCGTAATTAGGGAACGGAATAAGAAAATGTCCAGGTTTTCCCGTAGCTCAAAAAATTTGCAATTTCGCGACCGAGGAATTTCTCGAATAGCCGATTCTACGATGATAACTTTCAAATTCGCAATTACAACCAAGCTCGGGGTTTCCTTGTTGATCCTCGCATAGTCGAGTCGACGAAATGAGAATGAGAAGGTCGAAGAACTGCTTTGAACTCCAGCTGGAATTGCGCGTCGCACTTTTATCCCCGAGACGAAATTATGTTTCTTTTCTGTCTCCGCGCGCGTGTTGGAATCCCACCGAATTCTCGTCCACGATATAAAAGTTAATCTGGAACGAGGAAAGGGAGCGTGAAACGGCTTTCGTCGTGAAACAGAGGTAGCGAGCGACGCGGGAAGTTGATTTGCTACTAGAGGAGTAAGTTGGACGCGAATTATTTTGGTAACGAGTCCTGCACAAACTCGACTAACAAACTCTTAGACCGAGCAGAGGTCCGCTTTAACATGCAATTTTCCCGGGCAGAAAGACTATCTCGTCGATACTAATTTATTCAAATACGATACGTTTCTTTTGCATTTGAAATGGTAAGCTGCTTGCCAAAACCTGGCACGATAATCGATACTGGAGGTGCGATTAATCGCTTTCGCCGTTACACTTTTTCGCCATTTTGTCACGGTTTCGATCAGTCGTTCCAGCTCGCGATCGTTTCCAAGTTGAAAAATGTGGAACAAAGGTTTAAGAAAGGAACTCGAGGATTAGATAGGGAGAGTAAATATGTGTGTGTAAATGCGCGCGCAATAGAGAGAGATATTGAAAACGAGAACGCAAAGGAGAAACAAAGAGGAAGTAAATAAGCGCGTGTACAAACCAGCCGATGACCTACTATCGATGCTTTTGTAGACCTGTTTCAACTGCGTTCCGGCACAATGGAAAATGTAGCAACTCGAAACGTGGCTAGAAAGAGGGAGAGGAGACCAGCACGAACAGAAAGGAGAGGAGAGACGTACCGTCCTTTTATCCGCGACGAAAAAACTGTGTCGCCCATTGTCGACCGGTACCCATCGCGGAACAATCGCGATAATGAGAAAGCTACGCAGCCGAAGAATTTTGCTCTTTCCCTCTTCTTTCTCCGCTGGTAATAGTCATCGCTAGCTCCCTCCATCCACAGTTTCTCGTTCCGGCCTTCGTATCTCTGCCATCCTAACCACCCCCGCGAAACCAGCTTCCTTCCTTTTGTCTTACGAGGCTCGCGATTTCCATCGTTGCTACGACCAGCCGAATCCTTAACGATTGCTTCGACGCGCGATCGAACGAAATCACCCTTACCCGTCACCGTGTTATTATTTTCTCGTTGCAGTCACTAACGGATGGTATCGACGCCTAACAGGAGACTTACTCTCCGAAACGCTTTACCGCTGTCCAAAGAATCGCTCAATGTCAAGTTGTTCCTGACCTAGCGAACGCATCTCCCTATTATTCCTTTCTCGAGCTGGAAGACAATGAACGCGCATTCCACGGAACAACATTTATTCCGATCCTTCGCCATTTATTTCCGGCGTCATCCTAAACAGTCAGCCACCTCGCAATGATTCAATCAACCGCGAACGAGCTTACCGCGCCAATCCGACGGTTTTATTGTCCCGGAGCGAAGGTGGTGGAACATGAAACTTAATGGTCGCGTTGTTCTTGGCGGGATTCTCTTGCCAGGATTCGCGCTGATTAATAGCCAAGCGCTGCCATAAACGCTGACATATTCGTCGCGCGTGCTAACGCTAACGTTATTCTCCGTGGAATTTCTTCGACTCGGGATCCACCTTTATTTCGAACTCGACGCGATCGATCGGTTTTCGGTCGATCTCGTGTACGGCACGCGACGTTCCACTCATTCGGCTGACACTACACAGGGGATTAGAGAGCCCTTCTTTCTGCTTTTCAAAGTACCGCGACTGGTGCTGTCTGTTTTTTAAATACTGAAATACAAGAAAGAGTCGGTTGCGAGATCGTCGTGTTAACCGAGGATCGACAGCGAATTCCAAGGGCCACGATTTTCCTAAAATGAGCATCGCCCGCCACGCTATGTTTAGTATTAGGTAGAAACAGACTCGTGTCTCCTTGCTGACCCGCGTCATCTAGCTAAACTTGGAACTTAGGCTTTCAACTGGCTTGCGTTGAACGTCCCTCGACGTATTCCACCATCTTGTCATCGCAGACTGTTTATATAATACTTAACACGGATTGCGCTGTCGATATTTTTGGAACGCCACGTTCTTCTTTCAGTCTAGCGCGCATTTTCGCGCATTCGCGAGGTTCCCTCCCTTTTAGATGCTACGAACGTATCGTTTCGTTTTGAAAAAAAACCACGTTGCAGATTGATCGTTCTTAGTACCGCAAACTGTTGGTCGCTGTTCGGAGACTCGGAGCGATCGAAAGAAAAAAATGTTATCCGCCGGGCAAATATCGTATACCATTTTTTGGATTATTTTAATTCTTGAAAATGTTATCGATAGTTCGATAACGTTCTCCTTACGCCCTGATACAACGGTCGATGATTTTCAGCGACTTTGAATAGCCACTCTATAGAAAGAAAATCCTATTCGTTGGACGAATGTCAGTGTTGCTTAGATGCGAGCCTTCGCGATGGAAGAGGGCAAGAGAGCTGCGGCCAAAGTCGCCGAATGGTACGGATTTAGCCGACATCTGGTCCAGTCTGTTCTCTAGTTCGGTGAACGAACCACCGATAGGATTCGAAATAACTACCTCTTCTCGACTCCACTCTCGATTCTGCAGACCGAGAAAGTCTGTACGAAACGATGGCGGTCGATCGAATCGAAGATCCCCTTTGGAATACGTTCCTCGAATAATCGGCACATCCTAGAGAACGACTTTCGATGGAAAACGTTTTGTCGTTCGAATCACGTCTTTGTTGCTCTGAGAAAAATGGTTTCTCTCGCGTTTTATAACTAAAATAAAACGACAAATACTTAGAGCTCGGAAAAATAAGGATAATTAGTTGCGTAATCACGGCACGCGATCGGGGAATCAAAGGAAGAAACAAGAACCTCGTCCGCGTTGCAGAAATTCCTACGGAGCGGAGGAAAGGGGGTGAAAATGCGACGTAAGATCGACTCTAGCGACACACGAAAGCGAAATCCTGTAGCAGCAACGTGTAACAACGAGTCGACTCCACCGAATGCACGCGATAGAAATTCCTCAACGACGTAGCGTATTAAAAACGCAAATACGATCGCGGGTATAACGTAACACGTAATTGAAAATGTCGCTTTGTGCGCGAAAGCGGCTCGTTTTTCGAAACAACCAATTATCCTGACCGTGTACAATTTCCGCGAACAAATCAACGAGCAAATTCGTGCATCTTTCAACGGCACGTCTAGCCGAGTCTTCGCTGGCCGCGTTCCTTTCAAAGTTATGTACATTTTTTGCGAACCCACGGTTTGCCGAGAAACTGGCTAAAGCGAACGACTACAAGACATATTTGAAGGGGAAGTTGTGCAAAGTTGAGGGACGACTTTGCGCAGGGAGTTAATGGTAAGATTGCGATGAAAACAGCCTGTGGCACGACAACGTCGCCGCAAAGACCGGCATACTGCGCATAGCGTGGAATATTAAACGGTCAAAATGAAATTCTAAGAAGAGAACCGTCGACTGTTTCCCATTGACGTTCCTCGATAATAGCCATGGCAGCGATCAAATTCCTTGTACTTTCTTTTCGATTACGTTTATTTTAAGAAAGTAAATTTATTTCCTGAAATTATCGCAACGATCTTTATTCGTACGCGAATCAATTTTCAGCGAAAAGAATCGTAATTTTAAAGCTTCGCAAAGATTGGTGGTAAATAGAACTCGAGAGAAACCAACCAACCACCAACCAGGAATTCGGCTACCCATGTTTCGACTTACGTGAAAGCAAAACGTTAAGGCAGCGTGACGCGAATGATCTTGGTTGATTCAAGTTCAAGGTTCCTCTTGCGTAGTACACGAATCGTGATTATACCCTAGGTTATCGGGCAATTTAGCTGCCCTTGTAAAATCCTAATCATTAATCTTTTGCTCTCTATTGTTGCTGCTTGCTTTCTACGAACCGATCCGGATAAAATATAGATAAAAAAACAGAGCGGCTAATCGTCGATCGAACGGGCATTTAGCGGGGAAATACTGAAAGGAAGATACGGTAAACTTTTGGCAATGCGACACCCGTGACCCAATTTGCTCGGTAAAAGAGCTCATCGGATGTTTCGATGCCTTTTACGCGACTTTGGATTCCGAGGAAAGATTCCGCGATCGATAATTGAAAATTAGCCGGTGGGAAGGGACGTCGACGAAACCGGCAACTCTTGGCGCGAGAAGGAGATAAAATTCGCCTATTGTTCGGAGATTCTGTTCCCAGTTTTTCTCCGTCGGTCTTTCATTTCCCAGGGACGAAAGGCGGGAAGAGCAGAGAATGGAGGACGAGCAGATAAACGGTCCGCGAAAACAACGAGAAATTCAAGACCGGCGGAACAGCAAGCCAAAATCTATGTACCAGGGTTGACGCACGAGATCAGACCCGTTGGTAACGATAATCGAGTTCCTTGCAGCTCGGAGGAGTTTCAATGGAATATCTCATTTTAGCGCTATTGTACGTTCTCGTAAACGAAACGGTACAGAGATATCTACGTGTACACGAGTCGCAAACGATGCAACCAGGAGTCATCGATCAATACGCGTTGGAACAAAACGCGTTTCTCGTTTCTCGCACCGTTTACAACATTTTCTTTCCTACCGTTTACTCAATCTTTTTAATTATACGTAGGTATAGAGGAATAATCTTTGAGCAATATCGGCTAGAGTCGGTTAACGACACTACGATGCCCGTAATACATCCCGAAAAAACTCTCTGTTCGATCGATCGTATCGAACCAGACGCATCTCGTGCATCGATTTTCTTACGCAAGAAGTTTCTACGACGGAGCCGCGACGCGTCGCGTCGCATCGCATCGCATCGCATCGCATCGCGTCGCGTCGCGTCGCGTCGCCTCGCGTTGGTTCATCGATCCGCGTTCACCAGTGATTCGCGACTTCCCCTCTCGAGAGACTAATTTACGCGAATTTGGGTCGCCAGATATACGCGCGTGCCGATTGATTCGCGGTTTCTGATCGCCGGAAACAACGCGCGGTCCAACATTGTCGCGATTTGGCTGTAATATTTCGCGAGTTTTATTCTACACCCGACTGCCGCCGGAATTATTGATTCTGGCATACAAACCGCACCGATGCTCTTCAATTTCCTTCCTTGGGGTGAAGGACGAAACTGTTTTGCCCAGATTCATTCGTCGATTCCAGCCAGACTTCTTTACGGTTACGCGATGCTTTTTGCAACTTTTCAATAATACAATCGACCGCGGTGACCGTTGACAAACGACGGACACGAATGTTGCGGATCGCGGATTCGTTTGGCTATTAGCGGAATTTCGGAAAGATTTATGACAGTGAGACGCAAGTCGGTCCGATACGTTAAACTTTTCACGACAGAACATTAATCTTTGGACGACTAGCCGATGCATCGGTGCAACGCGCACTCTCAATTTAAATTCTATTCGTCTCGGTTGAAATTTACTAGGCTATTCCAAGCAAAAGATAGAGAAATTTGTGCGTTACGCGCCTCCAAGATCTTCTATTCGGGACACTTTAGAGCTACACTGTAACGGCAAAGCTATGAGATCGTCGGAATGACGGTCGACCGGAAATTATCCGTCTTGTTGAAAACTACGTTCCTCCGGAATTTCATCATTTATTCGGCATTTATAGAAGGCGGACAAACACGATCCGAAAACTTGTCAACGGTTTGGTGGTTCGCGGCAAGACTGCTCCGAATAATCACCTCATTGCCGGTGTGTTCAACAAGTCACTGCCACGAGGATCAAGCCTCCTCTCCATCGACGTTTCCAGAAAGTCACAACGATAACCGACCGATTGGCAGTCGAACGATCGATATCGATATCGATATCGATATCCAGCACAAGAAGAGCGTCGGTAGCGTTCGAGGCGGTGAAAGTTACGCGACGAGTAACGATTCGTGTGCAGAGGCGCGAACAAACACACGCGACAACGTACGCTTTGCGACTGAGTTTGATATCCTCCGGCGAGGGTAGCCCGCGGAGGAGAGCTCTGCCCCCACTCGGCTGGTTACGAGCGGTACCACCGGTCCGTACGAGGAGGCGCAGGGCAAGGAAGGGTGTTCTCCTCGATGTCTATAAAGCGACGCGAGTCGAGTACGCGTGCGCGCGACAATCGTGTACACGCTTTGCCTGCAAAGTGGCAACCGGTGGCAACCGGTGGCACCGCACCGGCATCCTCCACGTCTATTTACGCAGACGATGCACCGTGTCACGCTGATCGGACAGATCGGACGCGCAAACCACTTGCACACACGAGGGTGTATCGTCGAGGACGATGCACCCCACCGACCAGCCTGCTACGTTATTCATTTCTCTCCTTTATTTTCCACGCTTACGTCTTAGCGCCTAACGACCTATGCGCCACTTTATGTCCTTTCAAACGCACGTTCGTTAAACTTGTTAACTCTGTTTCGAGGCATCTAGGTACTCGTTACGTTCGATACGCGCCTCAAGTTTGCTGGTTTCGGTTCGTAGTGTATTATTAAACTACGCTTTGGCAGCGTTGCGAGTCGCGGATGCATTTACACGAACGTTGTTGTAACTCGGCTTAAGCAGGATTTAGGTTATACTCGGGGATCACGTGCTTGCAACCAACGAACGCGTTAACAACGCGACGCGACGCGGTGCACCGCGCGTTCGCCGCTGTTGAACGAAATTTAACGCGCGTCTCTAATCGATGCACTGTCTACGCACGGTAGATTCTGCGCACGGCACGCGACTAGAACGACGCGATGCATCGCGATCGAAATTAATCTCTCTTTTACGGCGGAGGGAAACCGGCATGGGAGAAATTTCAGTGAAAAATGTTTGCCAGCACGGGTCGCGAGTACCGCGACGTTTCGGAGAACAAAGTCGCGACGCGAGCCAACGAATTAATCGCCGCGCCACGGTGCACTCGATAAACAACAAGCACCGATGTAGAACAGCACTCTAAGCTCTCGAACGCGAGCGCCGGGAACGGGAAAATTTAAGGTAACGTTAGCTCGCAAATTTAAGGCGACCGCATTGGCGTCTCGCTAACCATCCTCGTGTCGGTGAGTATTTATGGAAAGGATGCACCGTCGCATTAATCGGACCATACCACGAGCCGATGCACGCCACACCCCCGCCAGTCTACAATCTTTGTTTCGCTAATAACGCGTTCGATGCCTGCGGTTACCCTTCCTTCCCCCTGCGCTACTAAAACGAGACTAAACCTGACTCTTTCAAATTATTATACAACCACCATCTTTTGCGATCCAAGAGCAAGATATTACGACACTTGCCACGAGATCTACCGGATACGTTCACGTTCTTGTTCGATTACCTGTAATAAGCTAGTTAACGCGTGCAATTTAACTTATTTAATATAACGAAACAGCGAGATATTGCATTCCAGCGTGCGTTGTTTGCCCGTGGGCGGAACATTCCGTTGGTACCGATTCGCTATAATTCCAGAACTAACAGGCACGCAGAGAAATCCTACAACGTGTTCCGTAAAGTCATCGTCGACGATGAAGGAGCGTGAGCGTAATCTAACGCGAACAACAAACACATGCAACGCTTAAAAACGCCATTCCATGCAACGAATCTAAATAGTACCACTTTCTTCTATTACAATAAACAACCAAAAGTAACGCACGGCAAATATTTGCTATCGATCACTATTGATCGTTATCCGGAACGTTACAATTCCACAAACTATTCGACTGCATTTTTCTTTGTATTCTGAAATATTTAATAATAATCCCCTATGAAATTTGATGGAATATTAAACGAAGCGACCAGCCACAGAGTTCAATTATCCCGGCAAACGAATAGTTTGCAGATCACGTTCCACCTTTGGATCAGTTGAAAACGGATACGAGCGTAATCGCAAATATTATTTCGCGTCCGTGCGCAAATCATTCTTACTTATTGACGTTCGACGATGAATCGATAAGCTGTTGTACGCCAACAGGAATCTAACAGTAAAGAAACGTTGCAATTAAAAGACATCTCGCGAGTCTGCGAGCAAATCGAATAAACGGAGCACGCGTATCACGAACACCACGCAACCATGTCCAACCATTTATCCCCGTTCGTGCAGATGCATATTTCTATGCTAATCCGAATCGTTTGAGTTTTAAAAACTTGTCAAGGACTCGAAACTGGATAGGAAAATAACCAATTTATAATTTGATTCAAGCGCAGAACAATACCGACGGAGATTGCGAGTCGTCGTTGGTTCGAAACCAGCCTCCACCCCACGAGACGACGGTAGAAATCGTTATCCCGGTTGCACAAAATGTCGGCAGAACCGAGCAAGAAGCCCGATGAGCTTTCGAGCTGGTTGTGTTTGCGCAAAAACGGCCACCAGAAGCGGCAAAAAGAAGAAAAACGCGGGTTGCTCGCTAATGGCCAGACAACGACCGTGCTCGGAGACGCGACAGAGTTAAGGAGCCTTCGGTCTGAGGTTTCAGCAACGGCGAAAATTCGCTAAAGTATCGATGACGTCCTGGATTTTCTCCCCCCTCTTCAACCCAAGGTTAAAATACCATCAAAATATATAAGTTGAAAGATCGGAGAATCTTTGAGGGGATATCCAACTGCCCATCGATGGAGCAACGTACTTCGAGGGTTGTTTTAGTTCGGTCCCAGCGATGGATTAACAATTTTCGGACTAATCGCGATCAAGTTTTTATCGGCGATGCGTTTTCGTAGCGTCGAACATCGAGAACGCCGCGCTTATCGTGCTTCCACCCAATAACGCCGCGTTGAATCGCGATGGAACGTTCCTCCTCGTCGCGTTCGACTCGACCGTTTGGGCAACCACTAAAACGCTTATCTGTCGACTTTATGACCAAACGTGCTTACAAATTGGAAAAATCGTGATAATTATTTCGATCTACGGGTCAAATGTACGAGCGCGCGCTGTTTGGTTTGCTTGCAGCGGCAAGATAAAATTCGGTGTCGACGATTCGATGAATTTAGCGGAACAAACGTACCGGACGACTCTTTCTCGTTCCCCAATTTAATATTAATCGCGTACCGTACCACCAGACGAGCCTTATTCCTGCGAGCGAGCGTGTTTCGCATTGTACCTCGCGGATGTGTAGGTCGGTTAGAACGCGTCGCAACAGGTGCACTCAATTCGCGACCCTTTACGACCTAGCTTCTGCTACAGGTATGCACACAGGCTGTACACACGCTGCAAAAGACCGAAAACTGCGACGGAAGATCTCGTGAAAAGCACACGGACGTTTTTTCCCTCCCGGTTGACTCGCGTGTCTACAGCATCCTCTCCTCCTCTCCTCTTCCCGGTTTACTGTTCTTTTCTCGGCATTTATTTTGTTTCTTGCACGGCACGCTGCGCACTCTCGAAGCGGAGTGGAAAATTACTCTGCTTCCTCGGCTCATTTACAGTCGCGCGCGCTCCCTTCCCTTCCTTCCTCTTGTGTCTTTTTTCATGTAATTTTTAATCGCAGCGACGGTCAACTTTTGAGAAAGCTCATTCGGAGACCTGAAAGCTAACCCGGTACGTTCGAATACGTCTTCAAGTTGATCGACGTTTTTATTATTCTCGAGGAGAGAGTAACCATTCCCCCGGAGACGATAATCGAAAAAGTCTGTAGCAACGATAAGTCGACCCTTGGAGCGTTAGCGTTCCGAGCAGAACACGGAATTCGACGGGGACGGTTTGGCGGTGGAACGAGGGTGTTCGAAATACCGCATAGATCATACGTATTCTTACGTTCGCACGCGTGCCGGCAATTCCGTGATTCGCTGCTTTCACACGATCCCCGCGCATTGTTGTCCGCTAATTTACGGATCAATTAATTAGCCCCGTGTAGCTCAGATATTCCTGGTCGCTCGGACCGCCCTTTATACGCGTACCCCCCAATACCATCCGCTCTCGTTTTCCTACTTCTTGCGAAGGAATTTCCGTCTAACTTTGCGTTCGTAGCACTTTGCCACTCTCTTAGGACGCTGTCCTCCATCTTTGAAACGCAAATCAGACCTTTTTTGCGAGAAGGCTGGCTAAAAGAAAAGTTAGGAAGGTAGCAGCGAGACGCAACGACACGATTGGGTATCCTTTGGTGCAAACGAGTGCAAAAACTGTCTGTTGACGTTTATCGTTTGTCCTCGTATTAAAGTAACGAGAACCATCGACTGCGACTATCGAGCGCGTTCTCTCGCGAAGCGCCGGGTGGATTTCCTTGGTGAAAATATCATGGTGCGTGTGCGACGCGTCGGTCAAGACTCGCAAACGTTATGGATGACAGTGTCAGCGACAGAGGGTCGCACGGCGGACAGGACAACGCGATGTCAGTGTCCGAGGGTGCAGAGTGCAAGAGACAACGAATAATTCATCCCTCTGCAGAGATGCGCCGCACATGTAGTCGGTGCAGAGCAAATATCACGTCCGTGTTGTACCCTCGCTGGTGCAACGTAATCTTTCAACCGCACGGTCACTCGTTCACGCGGCGTGAACACGTTTTCCAATCAAGTTCCGCTCGGGGTGCGTCACCTGTTCCTCCCAGGTGTTTCGGCGGCCGTCGGTTTTTCGAAACGAACGCGATTCGATCGAATACTTAATCCTTTTAGACGAAACGAGATCTCTATTCGGTACCGTCAAAGGATAGACGCGCATCGCCACACGTTACGAAGGATCGACGCGTTTTCGTCGACAGATTAATTTCCGACAGACTCGTTGTTGCGCAAAAGAGCGAGCAAATAGGTGGAAGATAACGATAACGTTCGCGCCGATAACGACGGTCAGCTATGATTATTAATCATGCGCAGGTTGCGCGTGCGAGTGTCAGCAGTGCGTGGGGAAGGCTGACTAATCGTTTCGCCATTACGGATTAATATACCCATGGTGGTCGAGGATCGTTTTGCTCCTGCGTTTTAACGGTCTACGCGTTTCGCAGGACTTGCTCATTGTTTTCCACACCCCGTATACGAACTACCGAAACCGGTTTTACTTTGTACATTTGGTACATTTGGAAATCCATGCTTTTCGAATGTACGCTTGTACGAATAAATAATTATTCCAACGCTTGATTATTCGAATTTGCTCTTTGCGTCTTGTATTTCTGGTTGCGTTTCGAGAGGAGCGCCAACTTTGATACGTCTGTGACGATCGTTGAGATGGTTATTATACCGCCGTCCGGTGGTTTCAACGACGGGAATACTCGTCTCTCGGTCGCAATAAAAAGGTTTAACGCGTTCAATGTTTGAATCGGTCGAGTCATCGTTGCTAACTTCGCGACCAGAGCCTCGTTTAAAAGACTTGAATTGGGGGTAAGTAGCCGCCATTAGGTGGACTCGATAACCGGTGTAGCTCATCTCGGACCGTCGTTGGAAATGTTCCGGCTCCTGGCTGTTTCCGGTAATGCGAATGCAAAACGAGCAAATTTTCCGGGTAGGATATTTTGCGGGAGAGGACGAGATCCTCCGGTAAACCAACGGAATCCTACTGGGCTGGTTGGCTTTACTCTGCCGCGGTCTCGCGCTAATGCAGCAATAAACATGCATCTATCCGAAACGCTAGGCCTTTCTAGACGCGAAACAGAGCTTCGGGGAACGAGGCGCATCACCGCGAGAAAGGAAGAGGCGGGTGCACAGGAGTTATCTACTCGAAACGACCAAGGCTTTGCGGATCGTTAAATTTTCGCGAGAAAGAAGAATCACTCGCCAACGATCAGATTATCTTTTATTCTGTTGGAAATAATAAAACAAGTTGTGGAATTTGCGCTATCGACGACACGCGATATACCGTTTCGAGAGAAATATCTTTATTCTTATTGCAAGATCTAACCTTCTTCTTCTTCTTCTTAAAAAATTATTTAATAATTTCAATTTCTCACTTGACCGACGATGAGTGAATTGTCTGCAACGGTGTCTGTCTACCTACTGAGAGAACACACGAGAAGCTGACGCGCTGGGAACTCGAGAGTAGTTTACAATGGGTCGGAGTAGTGTTTGCACGACCGTAAAAAGGGCTTACGCCGAGAGAAATGGTTGCTGGTTGGTCTCCGGTACCGTGCACCGGTTTATTGCGGCGACAGTTGCGTCAAAAGGACACTGCTAACATCGCCCAGCTGTTGTTATATAACGTAATCGTAATTGCTCTCAAAGTCAGCTGTTTTGCACCAATTTCAACGAATCGATGCACCTGACAGAGGAACGGAGAGAAAAAGTAGCACTTTGAAAATTTAAAACAGGAATCGTTTCATGCCCAACTGGCTATGAAATGATCAAATATATAACAAATTAATCGACTATTGGGACGAGGAAAATTGAACGTCATATTTTTTATTCTCGACCCAGCTGCACGTTGAAAATTTCTGTGCCAAATAATGCTTTCAATTTTGTATCGAATTTCAACGATTAAATACCAAACGAAACAATAGTATATATTTATACAAAAGATGTAAACCGCCTCCCAGAAATAATAATTAATTTAGTTTGTCAGACAATAGTTGCTTGCACATATGGGTCACCGAATAACGTATACCCAGGTCTCGTTCGTTAGAGAGCGGTGTGTTTCGGTATTAATAACGAAAATAAGTTTACACGGTTGCGTTCCTGTGTTTCGTAGTGCATCGCGCGAACATAGCGCACAGCACCGGAAGGAAGTTAATTACTCCTTGCTCCTGTTTCGATTTTTTCAATAGCCAGCTGCTCGACAAAAGCAAAAGAAAGACACGCGACGACGTTGCCGTGAAATGTAGGTTGCGTCGTGAAAAATCTGTTTTGAAATGTTTTATAACCAGTGGCGTTGGAATTTTTTAATTTTTCATGACACCGGTGAAAATTCTCGCGGAAATCCGCTGCGCTTCATCCGCTCGCTACGGAGCGGAGTTGAGAATGCGCTATTCCGTTCAGCCTTGTTTCACGATGTATTTCGGCCTGCGATGAATTAATAACGTACAAGTAGTTCCGAACAGCGATGTTCGAGGACGAAATTGAAAATTGCGTGCGTATCGATATTTTAATAGAACGTCGCGTTGATATTGCGATCGTTCTTAGGCGGTAAGAGAACCGAGTAGAAAATGATACATTTTTCGATTGAATGGGTAATGTGTTTCCCGATGCCGGCAGCAATCTCTGAGCATTTTTCCTCGAGTTTCAAAGTATCATCCGACGAGAAGGGGTTTCAGCGATTTTTGGAACAAAGGGAGTCAAGCGAGGAACGGTTGATTACGACGAGCGATTAAATTTTTCATTATCGAGGAAATTCTGCAACGTCAGAAATAAGTAATAATCGTTACAACGGTCCGTTCGACCATGAGAGGCTCTCTTTGTTTCTTTCGTCGAACGGCGATCCTGATCAGGATTAGTATCGACAAAAATCAAACGTCGCGTATAATTTTCGAAACGAGGAACGAAACGCGATATCGAAACGACAACGAAGCAATTTCATTTGCTCGCACGTTTCAAATAAACTCGGGATTTCGACGGTACACGGTGTTTCGAACGTTTTCGCTTCTCCCTCTTGTTCACGATTTTTTTCAGTTACTTTCGAAACATTTTACCATTCCAGAACTTTCAAACTGAAACGTAAAAGAAAGACGAGGCAAAAGAATTGCTTACGGCGTTGGAAATATTGCAACCGAGTCGTTTCCGTGGACACAAAACGTCGCATCTCATTGACGGCGATGGACAGTACTCGAAACTCATATTTATTCGCCGTCTGGTTTCTTTTCTTCGCTTCGGAGGATCTCGTGGCTAAAGCGCCGTAGCATTGTCATCGTAGCGTGATACTCGAACAAGAAGGGCAGCGTCTCTTTCTTGCCGCTTTGCTCGCGAATTATACACGGTTCGTCCACGCGGTTATTTTAAAAGATTGTCTTCTCCAGACGTCTTTAATCTCGCGATACGAGATCTCTCCCTCGATCTTGAACGTTCCTCCTTCGAAGGATGATATTATACGCGTATTATTATAGCTCTAGGTATGTTGTAGTAAAATATACAGAAACAATATTTTCAAGAGTAAAAGAGTCACAAAATACGATCGAACATTTGGTGTATAGCCGGCTAAAGATCGATAAGGAGTATGTTAAAAATATACAAGATGTTGTCTAGTTGGATAGTGTCGCGCAACTCGTCTAGATTAATTGGCAAAAATTGTTCCGCCATGAGCGATCAAACAACGCGTTGAAGACGGAATGAATCTCAAAGGGAAAATGACCCCACCACGTTAAATTATCACGGGGCGATAGAAACCGATTATCACGCTCGATTTCGTCGTTTCTGTATCAAGCGACAAGTTCTCAGCGCTGCGTCCGACAACCGTGTAATCTGTCTGCCTCGAAAAGTCATCGCCGCGGAAAAAATGTCGTGTCTCCCGTCACGCGGAAAAACGAAGAAACGAAGAAACGAGAAGCCGAACTACGCTCTGTCGAACATTAGACGAATAACACCGAGACCACTTTCTCCCTGACGCTGTGAATACTCGATTTTGCGAAAAATCGATTTCCGCAACGCCACTGAGAACAAGAATAATGGAAAATGAGAGAAAAGTTCGCACGATCGGTGGCACATTCCTATCGCGTAATACTATTTAACTTCCTAATTATAAAACGAATTTCATCGTCGTGAAATTGAATGTTACGCGTATGCGTGTAGGTAGGACGGACGCGACGCCGACGTCGAGAAAAATTTATTTTGCCAAGCGTCTGAAATTAATCTAGCGAAAAGGTCTGCTCGTTCGAGAGTGGTTCGCTTCCGGAACTTAATATCGGTCGTGAAGTATGGTACATTTCGTAGGAACGAGAGCACCTGCGACTTCCGTGAAATCGTAACTAAATGTACTTTTGGTAAAAGGAGAATTCCATCGTATTTTCGGTGCTGCCAAGCATCCAGGTTTCACCGAAATCATCGAAACGTTTCAAAATATCAAGCGCGAAACTGCCTCTCGTTATTCCTCGACAGGTTCTAGCATTTTTCTGGTAACGAGAGCTTGAAACAAACGAAGATTTGAAAACGTGTTCGGTCGGTCGTTAACGTTTGTCGAAAATAAGTCGATTCCGACTCCAGAACGCCACGTCGGAGGCGATTACCGTGACAAGACAGCTGGAAGAATCAGTCTCTGACGGATGTATTTCGAAAGCTTCCGCTTCGACACGGTTTTCGCGGCGCCGGAAGCGTTTTCTGCAATTTGTGCATCCGATCGTAACTCGGAGTGCACGTACAAGCACCGAAGGTCGTCAAAACGTGGCAAACTTCCGATGCTTGAGCTTTAACAACCGTTTCTTAAAAATCTGAAGAAACCCCGCTTTTCTTTTAAACCTACGTATCGAAGCAACTTTTTCGCGATACCACAAAAGATCAAGAAAAGAAAAACGGGAAGATAGACTGGCGATTCGAGCGTAGTTTTCGCTCGACGAGACGCTACTCGTGCTCGAGCTAGCCGCTAAAAACGGCGGAGGCATTATTTCTGTTCGGGATACCCGTTGACCCGTATTCCTATTCGCGAAGTCAACGGCAGACTAGCGTTCCTTTCGTCGATACAAGATTCTTGGCAGCAGTTTTCTTCCTAGCCCTGCGGACCGCTCAATAATCTTGGAAAAAAGCGCGCGAGACTGGCCGGGACGGCCGCTCGCATGGCCGATTAACTCGATACCCGAACCTATCGGCTCGGCCATGCGAAACTAGTTACTCCGTTTCACGGAATGGCAGGTACTTGGCGTCTCGCTAAACCCTAAGAAAACGTTTATCGCCGAGCAACGAACGTGACTCGATGTCGAATTTCCGATTTAAAGATTACGTCCTTTTACCTCGTTTCTATCAAATCGTTCAGCGACGATTAATATTTACTACTGGAAACCAAAACGAACAAGCGACGCGTCGCGTGATTCGAATCGCAAAATTTTTTAACATACGATCCGCGAATGTTTCCAGTTGAAATAAAGTATAGAACGATCGGCGTTGCCCGGGACCGAGTAAAAATGATAATTTCGTCGACTTGACGTGCACCGTC
The DNA here is from genome assembly GCF_051014445.1 of Colletes latitarsis. Taxonomy (NCBI): domain Eukaryota; kingdom Metazoa; phylum Arthropoda; class Insecta; order Hymenoptera; family Colletidae; genus Colletes; species Colletes latitarsis. Next base: position 22,488,188 of record NC_135140.1, read on the forward strand.
GCGTCGGTGCCAGTCTGTATCGTACGTATTATTGTTTCAAAGTAATCGATACGTAAACTGGAGCCGATGCATCAATACCACATTATCACACGAAACGATCACTGACGCGTCGTGTGCAAAATCAAAGCCAATCTGTCGAGTATAATGTCGTTCAGCGAAATATCTATGCAGCTTTGTATTCTGATTCGATGAGATAAAAATTAACGACTACCTATCCCGCTTCGTCGATAGCGTCGCGCTATTATGCAAACGCACAATCGATGTATTGGACTAATATAAATTAATCGAACGCGTGTTCATTAGCGATGCGATGCAATTGATCGACACAATTTTCACCGTCGATACGAACAACTATGGTAAAATAATGCCGTGAGGGAGGAGTGCACTTTTTCTTCGAATATTTCTTCGTCGAGAAATGTTCTTTTTCTACGCGTAATTAACAAACTTGTCTACTACCAGCTAATGCTAGAACGAAGGTACATAAATCGTAAGAACGAGCAAAGGCGATATATTCAATATGTATAAGAAACGTTGTACGACGAACCGATCTCGAGATCATTTATATCCATAACCAAACTGTCGTTTGTTAAATGTACGACATGTGCCAAGATGAAAAGAGCATACTCGTAAAAATCGAGTTCGTTCTCGGAGAGAAATTACGGGAGTGGTTCGAAGCTGTTACTAGCAACCTATCGCGGTACACAACGTCGACTACCTACACTTCGCTTTCCCATAGATATTACACGCGCACGTATCTATTTGCAGCTATCTCTGCCAGCGAATGTCATCCAACGGGAAGGTAATCCATAATCAGGCAAAGCCTATATCCACTTGGCTACGTAATACCTAATAGATCCCGCTCCAAGTAGATAGTCTGTGAATTACCGGCAGAATGAGTATGTAGAGACGCGTTCGTGTCAGCCGGTGATGTTTCGGCGACGAAAACTGGGTGAATCGGATCGAACCATCCGGAAATCTGGTGAAATCGCTTCGCTGGATGGACAAAATTGCAAATTCCAGCGAATTCGAGGATAACGAACGCAAAGTGCTTGCAAATATCGAAGAAGAAACCGTGTTTCTTACTCGAAGAAGAATTCCGTGTCGTCGAGGACGCAATGTTAATTGAAACTAGATTTCAGGCGATTCTTTAAGAAAACGGTTATCGTTTCCGAGGTTCTTGCTTAAAAACTCGATTTTCATTACTCGAAAACGATGACACGGGAGCAGCGATCGTGCCTAATCTTCGACGAAGGTGCACAAGCCAAGAAACTACCCAGCCGAAGCTCGCCAAGTGCAAACAAGCTCCGTTGCACCCTAAGTATTCCTATCGCGGACAATGAAGAGGACGAAGAGAGGAGTAAATAGACGAAGAAGAATGATAATAGATGGTGGGTATCTCGAATTGGAAAAGTCCGTAAAATCAGTCGTAAAACTCGTCTACCGGGGGCGGAATTTACGCACGAATGCAACGCATCTTTACGACTCTCGGGATTTTATGGACGATGTAGACGCGTAGCGCGTCCAAAGAGGCCAGAAAATGATGGTCCAGCTTGACGCTTCCGATTATTCGCGATTATTCGATAATCGCATTTACCAAAGTTGCAAGTTTACGCGTTTAAAGCGATTCGACGAATAAGATGAAAATGAAGAATATCAATTTCTTGATTGAGGCTTCGTTAAAAAGTTATTAACAAAATTAAATTAAAAAGTCATTCTGAAAAAATTATTTTTCATTGCAGAGGTAAATTACAATCATTTTTGGTGAATAGACATACCCTCGAAAATCCTGCGCACTAAACGTTAATAACTTCTTAACGAGGCCTTAATCAACAAATTGGTATTCTTGATTTACGTCTTATTTTGGCCTCTAGAATCTCCTATTAAAATTTTTCCCAGGGGTGATCAAACACCTTGTATACTATACACATACGCGATCGTAAACTCGTCAACTTGATCGTCTTACTAAAAATTACAAAAGCAGAGTAACGGAGCTTATTCAGTTTGGAGTCAGTTTGTTCGCTTTTCTGTGAAATTCCGCACGCAAAATATATGTCGCTGGGAACCGTAAAAAAGTCTTCTCAGACGGCGTAATGAAATCTTCCTCTGTCTGCAGACGCATAATGAGCGTCCCACGAGAAAGCCAAGGGTGGCCAGATGACACGAGGGTTGTTAGATTGAACTCGGTCCAGAGATAAAGAGGACGGTTTTATCTTCGCGCGTGATTAAGCCACGCGGCAGTATATCATCGATTATATTCTCGTTAGACTAAGTGGCGTCCCCCTTTGCTCGATCTCGGTTTTCCTCGAGCCTGCTCGCGCGGAAAGATAACCGGACCCGTTTTCTTTGCGACGAAACACCCTGCCGTTGCATTATATTCCGATTTACGGCGCGTCGTTTCAGCATCATTGATAAATAATCGAGGCTGACGGCAAATCTAACGGACCGTGGATTAATTGGCGAATCAACGCCCACCCGGTAGAAACTGTTAGCCTAGATAGTGCAACTTTTAAGTGGATTTTCAGTCATAAAAACCGCCGTAAGTGTTCAACTCCGGAAATCTTAGTTACACGTATTAACGATATTAAACGCGTAACAGAGGAAATTAAAACAGAGCACGCAACCCAAGTTCAAATATTTGTCGAATGGTATCCGGCTTGATAAATTTCTCGCATTCGTTTCCGTAAAAGCGACTCTGAATTGCGACCCCGGGAAAAATCCAGGAACGTCGCAACCTTAATTACGTCAGTACTTACGCTCGTGACCCGTATCGACTGCATCGCGAGTGTTCTACAGGGATTGCAGAACGTCATAAATTGACTTCCGTCCCGCTACGGACAAGAAGAAAATTCCACCGTTTCAAGAAGGAATAAAAATAATAAATAAATAAATGGTGTACATATATGTATACATGGGTAGAGAAACGTTTCAAAGATGCGCCACCGAGCACGTTGAATTTTATGGAACGAAACCTGTCAGCGATCCGACCATGTGCCCTTAAATGTCATCGAGACACGAAATCCATTAAAAATTTCAACGTCAAGATTCCGTGACCAAAGTTGGCTGTAAAATCGCCGAGCTCCGCGTCTACGATTAATTAAAAGTGCAACAACGTTCCTCTTGCTTTTCCTCCCTCAAGATGCTCGTAAATAAAACATGTAGCCCAACGTAACGAACGATCGAGCAAATGTGCCTACTACGTAGCGTATAGTATACTATTCCGTGGTAAATTTGAGAATTTGAATCGTTCGAGAGCTCGATCGTTACTTTGTTTCGTGCGTCACCAAGAACACTGTATTAAGGAAAATGAAGACTGACGCTAGACCGGTGACAGAGAGCCAATGAACGTCGGGGATCAAAAAGTCTGCAGTCAGCTTGAGGAACGGCTGACAAAGTCAGCAAACAGGGGTGACTGCCAAAGGAATTGTGGACGAGCCAGATACGTAGGACAAGTGTCTGCGGCCATTGTGCAGAATTGTTTGATCGAATGGTAGTTTGCACATACTGGCGCATTTAGTTCCGACCCTTCTCTCCCTTCACCGCCCCCGCCTCTCTTGCTCCCTTTGTCCAACTCTCTCCTACTCTATGCCTTTCCTTCCCTAGAAGGCTCTGTGCAAAGGTTTGCCCAGTGCATCGCCTAGTGCTTGCACTCGGTGGGTCGAGAGCTTTCCAAAGTGCTCGATGATTAGGAACGTTCGATCGTTACGTTCATGTCGCTGAAAGCAGAAGCCAACAATGTGAGATACTCTCGATAATAACGAAGCCGTAAAATTTGTTCGGGCTTTGTTGCCGTACGGACGAGGCCGACGAGCCGGTGGTAATCGTAATAAAAATCGACCCTGTAAGTTTTCGAGCACCTCGTCGCGTCCGGGACAATCGATGCGGTTTCCTTCTTTCGCTCTCCAACGAAACGATATTCCCCTTATAACTGACGAATGACCAGCGAATGCGCAACGAAAGAAACTTTAGTTTTCTAACAACAAGCACGTTTGCTCGTAACGAGCTGAGAAAAGAAAGAATGCCACGTTAACTACGACCGTTCGCGATGTTTCCTACTCGACCGCGAACAGCCAGATTTCATTATCGCGATCGTGACGATTCCATTCTTCGAAGCCGAAGAGAAAAGAATGAAACGCAGGGAGAAGAAGGGTGTCGAAGAACCCCTCGGGATTCTCTCGAGCACTTTAGACCCCCTAAAATGCGCTTGGCACTCAAAGGAACTACGGCTCAGCATTTCTGCCACTATCGCGTTATTTTCGCGGGAACTGGAGGGCTCTTGTGCGTCAAAGATGGACGGATATGTGTGCGTCGCGTCGGTTCACCGTGAAACACGTTACCAACCATACCGTGATTTTCTCCGTTACCTCGACGACTCTATAACGTACACATTATAATTCTGCACGCTATTTCGAGTATCATTTTTTCTCACTTAATGTCTACCTACATTCTTGATCCATTCTCTTAGCACCGTTGAAAATGGTCAAAGATTCCTGAAGAAACGTTCGATCACGCGAACGGTCCAACTTAAACGAAAAGATACATATAGGGTGTATCCCTTGCAGACGAAGCCAGAATAATTCAACTTTAAACACGATGACTACCATCGTTCGTTCGTCTTCTCGAGCGAAGAAGATGAAGTTTCCACGGAGCCAAGTTTCTCGGCTGGATTAGTCATGAGCTGGATTAAACTGCACAGCCTATTGTAACTTGGATTTGGTAAACTTCAGCTGGGCTCACGGAAGCTTCGAAAGAGACCAGGAGTAAGGGAGGAAATGGAAATCCTCCTCGATGTAGCGATCGAGAGACCTACGCGAACATTTATTTGTCCAATATTCTTTTTTGCCGAGGATACCAAAATTTAAATGCAAAACTACCCGTGTAGCCGTATTACAAACGAAAAGAGTCGCTCGATCGATCGAACGCAACGTTTCCAATTCAAGTTTCGAGTTTGATTAAATTTCACTTTGATATCGCGAGCACAAGTTTCGTCTCGTGACTGCGGACGAATAGTCGCCAGTTACCATATTAATTCACGACCGCGGCCATCAATGGCTCGCCCAGTTCTCGTCAAGATAAATCACGATGAAGGACGAGCAGCAGGTTAGTGACAAAAGCAGAGCAAGTCCTTGGAACCGAGAGGGTCGACGTGCTCGTATAAATTCTCTTTCTGCGAGTTTTTCTGTCATCGAGCGACGTCCGACACGAAAGGGGCGGCGATAAACTTCACGAGCAGTTCGCAGGCAGAAATCGCTCGTCGTATATCTCGAATAGGCGCATTATGCCGAAATATTAACGCCCAGGATTCCAAGCACCGGCTATTCTCTGCAGAACACCGACGAATCGCAAACTCGAAGGAACTTTTCCTTCAAATATCGGCGTCCTGAATTTTTGCTACCCTCTGAACCGTTGATATTTCTTGCATCTTCGAAGCATTCATTTAACAACGTAATAGATATTCCGTTAGCGTCGTTGTTAGCTAAACATTTATATATACTAACTTGTTCGCGAAATATTAACTCGACGCGTTTGACGCGTTCGCGAAAAGACTTTGACCCGTTCGAGTGGTCCTTACTGTCAACGCGACTGTCCCGAACCCCGTAAACTTCACCATTATCGGTGTCGTCTCCGACATCGATCATAAAAGCGCACGACGTTAGAGAAACAAATGCTCAGACGCGTTGAATCAGAGAGTTAAGAGCGTTAAACAAGTTCGACGCGATCGATAATGTTTTTCGATCATATTGCGGTTGCCACCCTGCTATCCGTCCACTCTTTCAACATTTAAATTACAACGTATCGCGAAGAAATTTCATCGATCCCGATTGTATCGTTGCATAAATCAAGATTGGTAATCCTACCACTCCCTACCTCGTTATCGTCGAGTTCAAAGGAAACTACCATTTACAGGAATGTCACGTTTCCGCTGAAACCACCCATCGTTTATTCTACTCTGTCGAGTAAAATTGATAGATCGTCCGTCTACCAGACAACCAATGTACACACAATGTATGAGCGTCGGCAAAGACATTTTTATTACGTTACCGATCTTCCTCCGTCGTTCGCGTATAGACAAACACCTCGAAACGTTGCGAGAAAAATGATTCGCGTGTTACTTGATGTAACTGCAAGTTTTTTAGTAGTTTGCGATGCGTTAAAGGCTACCAGCGAGTGTCGTTTCGATGAACATGTATGCAATTCTGATCGGCGCGAATTTTAGCTGCAATCGAAACTATTTATCTATCGCCGGTCACTCGAATCCAATCACGCTCGATTTATAAAAGGAACGCGAGCGTATGCGCGCAAGTGAAAAACACGAGCATGCCGCGGCGCTAGTTTTAATAACATCATTTTTCCCCGCCCCGTTCGGTCGGCGTTCACCCTCGTTTTATTTAGTTTTTCAACGGCACTGGAATTTTTATTAAAGTAACTCGAAGCCCTTGTACTCGTCAGCTCGATAAATTATTTCGTTAATTATAAAATATTCGCCCTTTGCTTTACGCTTGGTCGTTGCTCCGTTAAGGGTTCTTTTAAAGGCAGTTCGGATACGACGATAACAAATTTTGACCCCGCCAAGCGACGTAACGCGTGTTCGATGAAAAAAATATCGGCAATTTCTCGCTTCGTTTACGGGAAGGCGGAGACCGATCAGAGACGCGCATCAAAAATTTCTTTGATTTTTTCACAATTTTACTCGGCGACGATACGCGTAGATATTATACCCCGGATATTCAGAGTATTTTTGCTGGTCGTTTCGACGGGTGCTCACCGGTGAAGTGCGTGTTTCGACGTCACTCGTTAGGCAGGGAGGGTGGTAATGCAGCAGGCTCGTGCCACGTCGCGTTAAAATAATCGAGTTAAGCGACTGTAGAGAAAATAATCTGATTACCTCTGGCACGTGCCCAGTCTCGTTAACCACGACACAATCATAATTTGCATTCCAACCAACACCGGACGTCTTTTACATACATATAATATATTACGCGTTAGGGTACCAACGACCCACACCGACGGTAATTGACAATATTACGACGCGATCGGATGTCTTTATTTAAATGAACGATAACGAAGTCTGGTCGGAAGCTTCGTAACAGAAGACGGCCAAATTTTCTTCTCGATTTTCGAAGCAATGTGATTGGAAAAACAACTCGATGCGAAAACAAAGTCGTTAAAGTATGGTTTCGCCGAGAAAGAGCCTTTGTCATAAGCGTATCCTCGAGACTGAAAATGGAGGAGAAAACGTGGGACGAAAAGTAAACGATACCGGCAGAAAAACTTGGCAATTTGTAAGTTACGAGGCTTAAAGAGACTCCGCGGAAGTAGCGACCAAGCGGGGACACCTGGGTACCCGTAAACGTTGCAAACTTTCTTTTACTTTCCGGAAAAACAATCGGGCTACATAATTTTCGGCGAGTACGCGTACAAAGTGTCTGCTAGCGGATGAAAAATTGAACGGTCCCTTGAAAATTATTAAACAACATACCGCAACAACGTTTGTCAACGTCTACAAGTAAAATAAAGATGTTTCCATTTCAAGAATCGAAACAACAACCAAACATCCGAGCTCCAACCTACTGATCGTAACTCACGGTTCCACGAAGATCCGTATATCGATCACCGTAGATCCTTTCGCGTCGCCCTCGAGGATCCGATGCAAAAACGAAAATACGCGCAGGCGCAGAGGATGTATTCCACGCCGTAGGATTCTTGTATTCTTTTTCAGTTATTTCGAGACTTTGATTTTTCTTTTCTCTTTAGTTTTCACCTAGAAAGGTTCCCTCTATCGAATACCATCGACGTTCGATGCTTATTCTTATTTTATTTCTTTTATCGAATTTCTCCCCCTTTGGCACACAGCGTAAGAGAAATTAGGGAACGGAGACAAAATTTAAATATTGCAGAGTAAAGGAAAGTATAAGATTCCAGGATAAAACAGTTATTCTAAATAGGTTTCGATCGGATCGAGAATGTACATATTTTACGTTTCGACTCGCGTTCGTGATTTTATTATGGAACGAGTAGTGGTCTCGAGTAGAATGAAAGTTTCATTGGGTTTAATAAAAATTCAAGACAACGCGGCCGACAGACAGACTTTGTTCGTAAGTACAGTAACATTCGCGGCGCGCAATTAGAGAGTACCGGTTTAATTAAACCGATGGTGTTTAATTGTCTATATCGTGTATCGTTATATGCTCGAGTAAAAATTATTTTTCTTCTTTCGTCGAAATTTGAAATCCTACCATAGACGACGCCGCGCCGCGGCTTACTACGTGCCAAGAAAGAAATTGTTCGCGGCCCGATTAATATCATCGTAATGGATGACGCGTTGTTATTCGATTCCGGAAGTTCCGATTCAAGAACGGTTCTTCGGGAAGAAAAATTCCTCTACTTATTCAGTCACTTTTCGATTCGAGAAATTCGGTCTAAAATAAAATGAGATCGAAACCCGGTGGACTGATTAGGAATGCCAGCAGCGAGGTGTCGCGCCACAGAGAAAGACCTTGAACCTACGGAAATTAATCTCGTGCACGGTTGTACGAGCGTAGCGGGGGTTAGAAACTTTGGTCAATTACGAGGGTCGAGCCTGAGCAGCCCCACAAGGGATGATCGAACAGTGAATGTCACTGGATCGGACCCGCCAGCAAATTGCTTCCTCCCGATTGAATCTCTTTCTTCGTCGCCCACTACTCCCGCCTAGAAAACCTTCCTAAATTGCCGGGTGATCGTTTCAAATCCGATCGACGCTCGATACCACAGGCAAAGATCGATTAGCCCTTTCAACGTACAAAAATAAGCTTGAATGTTTATCTGTTGGTGCATAGCTGAGAGCGTGTCGCAAGGTAAATACGTAATATCGAAATTATGCAATAATGGAGGATTTTCGCGCAACAGCGAGAAAAGAGGAGCGAATTCGTAAAATAGGAAGAGCAGAAGAAGAAAATCCGAGGTACGTCGGCTCGAGAAGCTCGCAGTTACCTTAGATACGCGTAGATGAACAGAATACCTTCCCACCGCGCTGCGCCGCGTCACACCCCACCAGTGAAACAGCCCGCATTGTCTTCGTCTCGAATCCTCCATTGTTTTATTCGAGCTTGACGCGAATCCCCTCTGACGCGAGTCTAGATTCGGATATCCGTTGTCTACGAGCAGCCCGGCCGTCGTGTTTGCCACGTCGAACACGTATGTATATGTATAACTCGCACATGTTTTCTCGCGTAAAGGACAACGGGTAAGCGCGAACCACCGAACAAAATTCTCCAAAGTGCAACAAGAGCAGCACCGATGGACGTAAAATTTGTTTAACAAAAAAGTAAAGGCTGCACCGCGCGCGTACTTGCACGTAGAATCTCGAACGCATTAAGGCTCGAAAGCATTCCGATCGAAGCAGTACGATCGAAGCAGTACGATCTCGCAACAGCCGAAGCGAGGTACATACGCGAATGGCAACCGGTGGTTCTAACTACGGCTCGAGTTACCGAACGGCTTCGCCTTCCTATCGTCGACCTTTCACCCCGTGTCATCGGGAGGCCGGCTCGCTACGAGCTCGGCTTTAAACGATAAAGTGGCAAACTAATCGGTGCTACGCGACTCTGCCGCTATACGTGCAGAAAGGAGATAATGGACACCGATGCCATCAGGATGCACCAGACTAACCGCGATACATAGAGCTTCCCTCGCCGTTCCTGCCCTTTCTTTTCTTTTCTCTTTCTTCGACGACTTTATTCTATGTACTAAAAAGGAAAACGACAATTGCATTATATCGAGACAGACGGAGGGTAACAAGGATGGGAAATTGTGCCGTTTTAAACCTTGTGCCGTCTTTATTTACAATTTATAATTTAATTTGAAAGGCCAAAAGTGAGATTGCGATGTTATCCGAGCGAAACGCGTAACTACGAGAACGTCCGTTCCAAGTTGAGTAAAAATAAACGTTTCGCGCGGCGAGACGGGAGCTTTGTTTACGAGACAGAGTTTAACAACATCCTCGACAGCTTTGGCGACCGACTATCTCTCTTTGACGAAGTAATAACCGCGGCCGACCGACTCGTTGTTTCGCCCTTTAATAAATTTATCAATACAACAGCCGTAACTCTTTTGCTGGCACGCTGCAACTGCCGTAATTCACCATTTCCATAATGTTTCCAACTTGCGGAGTGTCGGTACATTTTCCGTCGCGAATGACACGCGCGTCGTGTATAAATTCTTATTTGAAAACTGGGCGACGCGACGCGGTGCGCCTCGAAACTTTCAACAAAATACGGGCTATCGATAAAAAGGGAAACACAGTCGTACGGTTATAAAATTACATACACGGTACGCGACATTACGCGTAAGTGTCGAAAAATGGAATGGTTATATGTATTATACTCGAAGCAAAATTGTACGCAGAAACGCAAGTTGGTACGAAATTGCTAGAAAGGTAAATTGTACCAAACGAGGAAACGGGCGCGCAAAACGCCCCAAAGTCGTATATTTCGCGCTTAAACTGTTCAAGTTGGAGCAAAGAGTGTCCATTATTAGGGATTCTCGAACGAATTATCGCTGTTAAGGTATTGTCGGTGATTTTCCGAAGCGGCTGTAGGCCGTGCCATCGTCTCTTTAAACGCAGAGATCCGGCTCGGTTTTGGAAAAACAAGTATTCCTATATCTCAAAACTTTGGCAATAGTCCTATCCCGTGTCGGTTGAATCGTGGCCCGCCGAAATCCGTGACCGACCCCGTCTCTTTGCGCTCGTATATGAACACGTACCCTCCACCGAACGGTGTGTTGTTTCAGAACTTTCCTGCAAAACTGCTATAATTCAGACGCCGCGCCGCGCCGCGCCGTCCCGTTAAAACTACCACTTTTTGCTGCCATTTACATCCAACCTGGACCGGATAATCGACCGCGAACCTTAACGAAACGATGGAAATTTTGCCGGTATTTCGGGAAACCAAAGATAACTAGTAGTACAGGATAGGTAGGTAGTGCTTCCCGTACGTTTCTTCCTTGCTCGTCAGTCTGTCTGGAAACTCTTTGGAATTAATCAAGCGAAAAATGAAAAAATTTGGTCCAGGTTACCGCGATACGATCAACCAATCTCCGAACAATCGTTTGTGATAAAAACTTATCGAACAACACTATATCGATAAATGTCTTGAACTAGTGTTGCCTTTCAAATAAATTTCCGACAAATTAACAACTCTTTTTTGCATTTTTTCTTTGAAATACCATTCGCGCGAAGACGCGTTTTGCTGGAACCTCGTTTTCAAACATCGACCGGTGCTTTAGAGTGTTCTGTCGTTTTAAGTAACGGTTTACATATTCCCCCGATACATGTATCTACATTTTCATCGATCTAGAAAAAAAAGCGATCGCTTTTTATCCAACGGAACGTAGATGTAAAGACTGCTTTTATACTTGGTGAAATTTCTCGGAAACAATGATCATTATCGGCCCTCGAAGCGATTTGTCGTTCGAACGTAACAATGAACCAACGAAGCGATTAAACTTGAATCGGTGAATTCGAATCTCAGAGTGCCGCGCAATTTTTTCTCGTAATTAAGAAACGTTTCTTCCCTCGATAGCGAACGTTAATGCGTTTTTAAGGCAGAAAAGACCCAACGAAAGATATTACTAAATCGTCGTAGGGAAACGCGTTGTTGTCGTCGTCGTCGTCGTGAAAGTAACATTGAAAATATAATAATAATAATAACGTAGTGGTTTTTTAAAAATACATGAAAATTATCCAAACATTTGTATTAGCGGTAGTTTGTTACAAAGAAAATATGTTGCCCTTGTAAAGTTTTTCGCGCTAGCGTTCTTCTCTAAATTAAACTAAACCGGTGCACGGTGGTTAACGATAAGCGACGTCGTTCATTCGCCAAGAATAACCCGACACCGTAACAGTGATTATCGAAGTGGTATGAAATAACGTTCGAGCGACGACGGGGTATCGATTGCACGTCGGTTACCACGATATGGTTTCAACTTTGACGATTCCTTTGTACCGACAAACTCGTCTAAACGCGAGCAGAGAAAACTAAATCTGCGATCCGCGTAACAACGTACCCCCCCGTTTTCGTTGACCGTCTTTGTTACGTTTCCTACAACTATATTTACCCTGGAACGAATCATCGCTCTCTGTCGAATATTACGCGCGTAAGGATGGAACGTAGACCGCAAAATGGCGGGAGGCATCGGTTGGCAGGAAATAAATCGGTATGACGAGACGAGACGAGACGAGAAGAAGAGAGAGAGAGAGCAAGGTTAGCCCATAATTTGACATCAGTCGTGTTCCGTCGGTAACTCTGGCTTAATTACATTCCACGATGCCTGCCGCTCATTGTATCCTCGGACGGAGTTATGTTTCCCAGGACAAGGGCGGAGACGGCTCGAAAGTCGAAAGGAATTTGGTAGCGACGCGACGCGACGGGACGAGGTCGACGAAAATCGCTCGACGGTTTGTAAAATATCAAGCTACGGATGTATCAAAGTATGGAACCGGGACCAGCCAATTATCCAGGAACAGGACGAGGGCAAGAAACGTCGCGCGAACATGGACGCGCAAAGACGATAAAGGTAGAAAAGTGGCGCGGGAAGATAGATCGGTCGAGCGGCGATCTAATTTTATCCGTGGGAGGGCTGGTTTCTCCCACACAGTGAAAAGGGAAAACGAGCTTTTGCGGGGAGACCTGTGCAGGCCGGGATGAAAAAAGCCTGCTCACCGGAGCTTACGACGACGGAAAACCAAAGCGATCGACGTCATCGAGGCTTGTTGGGCTTCTGGAAGCTTTGATCGCTCGGCCGGATGCCGTTTCTCGTCAAACAGAGACAAAGTCGCAACGAACGAGGCTGCGCTTGCAACGAAAAAGGACACGTTGCGTCCATTATACAATTTTACTCTCGCACCGAGCTTGGACCAAAATCTATGGACCGTCGGTTTACCGATCACCCAACGAAACGTTTTGCAATTCGTGGCCTGGTTACCGGACCTCGAACAATTTCACCCCGATATCCGAAGCTTATGTAGATACATATATCGGTTATTTCAACGCGATGAGGATCGATTACCTGATAGTGTAACTACCTTAACCGACTAAAAGATTTATCAAGTTACGCGGGATATAAATCGTATTTATCGATACGCTCAACGTTTTTCTATCGAAACCTGGCTAGTAACGACACCGACGTAAATCCAGTTAAATTAAACCTCGTAGCCGACGCGGACAATTCTACCCTAAGCTATCATCTTCTTTTCTCGCGTTCACCATCCATCCATTTCCCAGGGTCTGCGCGAGTCCTCGAGACGAAGAAAGGCAACCGACACGGCCGATGACTGGGAGTAAACGAGAATGTCGGGCTAAATTGTTCGTCTTGCGTTCTTTCTTCCTCAAAAACCGGCAAGATGCGACGGATGGCTCGTCGTGACCGTGCGGCTTTTTTGCGCGGACAAACGATTAAGAGACACGAGATAGGACGGAAGCTGAGATTGATCCGACGAATCGAGACTCGTCTGGTTTACGTTCATTGACCCGGCCGTAACAACTGGAAATCAATCGTCGCGCAAGTTGGTTAAAATTCGCCAAAATAGACTAGTCGTGCTTTGAAAAATTATCTATACGTTTGGTTGTTTCCTGATTTTTAGCTTGCGCGTCGCGCGCTCGAACACGCGTCGTTAACACCTTCCCATTTGTACGTTTATTCGATACATATGTTTATCGATAGTAGCTGCAACGCAGGCCACGCGTCAAATAAATACCGAGTACCTGATACCGGCAACTATAACCGTAACGAGAGGAGTTGGAACGATCGTTATCAGACTAACCACACCGATCGTTTAAAGTCCGAGCTTCTCGACCACGAACAGCCCTGGCATAGTTCAAGAATTTGCCCCTCTGATACGCGGGCTTATAGCTCCGAATACACCAACGTTCGAGGAAAAACTGAAACACGATCAAACATTTATTTCTTCGTCGAAGAAAAGTCTTTTGCGTTTACGCTCCGTAGTACGAGAGAACAGTTTACCGGGATATAGGTACCGTATACCAGTATGAACACCTGGGCGAAAAAATCTGACGACCTCTGTTGTCGTTACTCTAGACAAGACAAGCACAAAACGATTCTATTCTACGAAAATCCAGTCGATGTTCGAAAGACGGTATTTTCAAATATCGCGTCCTCTCTAGACTACTGTGGCCAGATTGTTTCTTTTGTGCGTCGTAAAACCGTCGCGTCGCGCATACCTAACGCACAATTAGTCGGCGTGTAATTCCAGCCGGGCATCGTGCTTTGTCCAGCTGCTGGCACTGATAAAGAAGAAACAAAATAAAAGGTACGAAAGGACAAGGAGACGGTCGTAATTAGAGTGTCGCACGACGCGACAGATGCGTTGTCCCCTTTAAATGCTAAACGTCGAGACGCGGTACTCGCTTGTGGCGTCGACGCATTTTCCGAATGTATTTCCAAGGCAGATCGGACAACGTTATTTTACCTTTCTAAGGGTTTCTACGTATATCTGGGTCAAGGGCTGACACGAACCTTGACACGAGTCGCGGATTCGCTCGACGACTGATAGCTGGCGTCTCGCGGTCGCGTAGTTATTGGGCGTGTCGGATGATATTGGTTAGGGAATGAATTTCGAAGGATACCATACCAACCAATGGATTCTTATACGATGCATTCTGCTAACAGGACGTATTAACGAACGATCCAACTACCTTTCCGTTCGAGTTAAGCGAGCATCCGTTTTCGAGCGGTTTCTGAGAAGCACTCGATCCAAGAGGACGAAATACATAAATGGAATCGTCGGAAAGGAGCAACCGATAGACCGAGAGAAAACCGAGGTGTAGGAAACGGAGGCTCGATGGATTTTTCCAAATATACGTATAATAAGTGGCATCGGCACGCTTGCAATTCTCCGTGAAAGCGGAAATGTAAATTCAGCAGTTTCGCCGACCGGAAGGGGAGAACGACTGGTCTCTTGTAATGCCGGCATTAAAATTGCAAACCGTGCAACGGGCTCGCCGAACCCTCCGTCTTCTTCTATCCTTTCCATCCCTCTTCCACCCTCCGCGCGCGCTCTCTCTCTCTCTCTCGACGACTATGATTGTCCGCAGAGATCTTCAAGTACTAACGTGGAAACAGTGTTCGAGCAGCAGTAAATGAAAGCCGCCGTTAGTCATAGAAACGCGACTGCGGATGCGTCATATTAAAATCCAGCATTGTTCGTCTTCAATGCGGACGACGACGCCGGGAAACCGAGTTACGGCTAGGAGGGGGAACAGAGTGGAAGCCGACGGTATATGTATATGTATACAGAGTGCTTCGCGTCATTATTATCCAACCTTCTCCTTGTATACGTATGCCGCGAAAAGACAAAATATTAACAAATCTGAACGGACTAAACTCTTAAACAACAATCTAGATACCTACTTGGATGACTACGATCCACGCTAAACTAAAGTCTGCTTAACTCTAATCGTTTCTGACACCTTGAATCTTTACCGATCCTCGATTCTCTCCTCTCTTCGATCGTAAAAGTAACCGCAAGATGAGACGTTAATGTATTTTTATCTTTCTCGTGCAAAACAGAGAGAAATTCTTTTTCTTTTCTTCGCCTTTTTTCCAAGTTAGTTTCACTCGCACGCTCGGCTTCGAAATCTAATTAACAGAGACGAATACCGACGTCGAAAACAATATTTTCTTAAATACATTAATTCAAATATTTATGGTGTACGTTGTTAATGTCGTAAAACTACAAGTTTTTCGCTCTTACGAAATCGTAAAGAAGCAACTATACAAGTTAAACTACAAATAGAATAAAACAAGTCGTTTCTTCGCAACAAAAAAATGCCAAACTTGATGACAAAAGATGTCGGTGAAAAATAAATTGCAATCGTGCTCCGATAGATTCTCAAAACCGTTAAAATCTTATAAAATTACACGTGCCACGTGTGATTGTATGGTATTCGCAAAGGACAGAAGAACGTGGCCTTAGAAAAAATCGAGTTCGCATGCTTTGTAAACAAACGGTTCAGCGGCCCAACGTGACTAATGGCCGACATAAACAAACAATAGGCAAAACGCGACTCAACAGGCGATCGTTTGAAAACATGGTAAATTTTCAATACGAAGGTATAACGATTAAGAAACGCGAGAATAAAACTTTGACGATCGTACGTTCGGTATCGGGAAATAAATGTGCACATAAATAAATATATAGGGTACAACATCGACACCGCGGTAGGTTACAGTTTGCTGTATGTACATCAACGCGTGAGATCATCCCAGACCGGAAACATGCTTTCTAATCAATTACTTGGACCGCTTACCTCTGCACATCCGTTGATAAACGTCCTGACACGTATTCTTCTCGATTTTTGACACAACCACCGAAAAGTCTAACCTAGATCTAACGCACGAAACAAACCAGCCGACCGACCGCGCACCGACTACGAAACTCGCTTGCTCGCGTTCGTGCACGATCGCGCCTAACCGACCTTGTGGCGACATCTCTTCGACCAACTGCGCCACCAGAGGGCTATTTTATATCCTACAAATATTTTAAATATTATCAGATTATTTAATTATCCACTTTTATCTCTATTATTATCGCTATGCTACTCCTTATTTTCAACGATATTCCGTAACAGCTTTCTTCTATTGCTACATCTCATTACCGACTGGACATTCAACCAGAGTTCCTTTCTCGTGGAACTCAAGTATCGACCTTGCGAACAATTACTCTTTTTCCAATGCACTCTGTGTTTAAGGACAATGATATATTCTTGAAACCATATTTTACTTAACCACCGAAATTGCTAACGTATACAAATTCATGAACCTCGACATTGACGAGGTACACAAATAACATCTCGACTTATGAAATTTCATGTGGCACGAACTGAACTATCGATCTCGTAAAAATCAATGCTTTTTGGTACAGACGAAATATACAAGTAGACGTTATATCCAATGAATTTTTCGACCCATTTTTATAGGGCTCTAGAGCCCCATTATCGTTTCAGTTGAACAGGTTACCGACAGGCTGTTCGGTTACCAACAGTCTGTAGAAAACGATCGTAGCGCTTATTACGGTAGGAAATGAAATTACTGGAATTCTGTGGCTCTTACGATCCAGAGTTGAGCATCGATCGATTTGTATCATTGGAATGATCAATTGACGGATGCGATTGAAAAATTAGGCACCAGAATGAAATGGCGATTAACAAGCGGTAACAAGCAACACTAATAATAATCACGATCAAATTCATATCATGATATTTATAACACGAGTAATATTTATATTCGGGAGTATGTCTATTCACCAAAAATGATTGTAATTGATCCCCGTAGCCGAAAATAATTTTTTTAGAATTAATTAAAAATTTTTTTTTCGTCGAAAAATTTAGGCACCTACCCACCCCTGTCACTTTTTCTTAAAAATTCCTTTTTCATTTTTAGCAATTTTGTTTGACGCCCTACAGAAAAGTTGTCTAATACTTTTTTGTAGGTACCTATGAGCTCTACTTCAGAAAAAAGTTTCATTGAAATATATTCACAATTGTAGGAGTTATGGCTGTTTGAAAATTTGACCATTTTTATGGGGTTTTTCTCACTTTGCGAGGTCAAGGACCAACTTTTCGAATATTTTTGCAATTTGTACATATTCTCCGTCAAAATACGCGTAGTTTGCTTTTTTAAACATTAAAATCGTCCAATCCGTTCAGAAGTTATGACGTTTTAAAGATTCGCATGAAAATTCGGGCAGACATTTCTGGCGAGAGATTATATTTTCGGTAAGGAATTTTTTTCTCGAAACTGAGTAGGATTTCGGGGGTATGTCTATTGACCAAAAATGCTTGCAATTGACCCCTGCAACTAAAAATAATTTTTCCAAGACGATTCGAAAGTCTTTTTTTTCATCCAAAAATTTCACACCTTTTCGAATTTTTACACACCTTTTTTAAACACCTTTTAGAAAGTTCACCTTAAGTATTTTCCAAATATCAGAACATACCTACGTTATTTTTTAATTGCCAACGCTGAAAAATCTATTTATCCGGTCGAGCATTTGCCACAAGTAGTATAAATAATTTATTCGACATAAAACAGGACGTACATTGATTTATAAGGATTCCCTTTCATTTGGTTTCATAGCAATATAGCAGGAAATGTTGTAAAATTTGTTTGGAGACGCTGTTCTAAAAAAGTCGATGTAGAAACGGTAAAAGTATCAGTGGAATTCCAAGAATTGCGTAAATGGAAGCTGAAAAAAAGATGACCATCGTTAAAAAGAAAAAGGGTTCACCGTATTAGATTTCAATAAGAAAAATAATTGTAATTCACCTTTGCTACAGCCCGCTTCTCCTTCCTTACAAACGCATTGGCCATCTTTACATTCAAGGATATCTTCCTTACCGAGTCCCATGCATTCGTAATCCTTCGTGCACGCGTTGAACAAAACTGTAAAGGGCGTGTTTAATAATTTAGTAAATTTGTTTCTTTGTTGCGAGCGACATTTGTACGTTCGTTCTGGCAGCTACTGACGGATAATTACAACAATTGTTACAAGAGAAGTAAAGTATAAGTTATTATTACATCTTGTCTGGATGCATTTTCCAGTGTGATTGACAAAGTGGTAACCCGAAACGCACTGGCAAATTTCATTGATGCACATAGCACGACCAAGTACGTCTTGACAATCGTCGATCCTCTGACAACGATCGCCTACCATCGACGGCCCTGTAACACGGTAAAATACCGTTGCAACGTATACGTATGTATTTTTATTTGGATTTTATCAGCCACAATTATTACTTACTGTTAATACAATTCGAAGAATTGGTTGTGTCCAAAACGTAGGAATCTTTGCAAGCACATTTTCCTTGTTTGCATTCAGCGTTCGTCATCGATCTACAAGTCGAATCATCCGTGCAAAATAATCCTTCGCCTGTCAAGAGAAAATTAAGAAAGCAATTTTTGACACGCCAGGGTGCGAAAACCGATACTCACTAGCGATGCACGTCGTCTTGTCCGCGGTAGGCGAATAATACTGTTCGCAGATACAGGTCATTTGTGCCTTGCAGAATGCATGCGGAATGCAATTACGATCTCTTATGCATCCCTCGCCGTACTTGGCTATTCCATATTGTTGTGTAATCTCTTTAAACAAAAATTGTAATTTCGTAAGCGGTTTCGATGGTTGGTACGTTGGAAGATTCTTTTCAATACTCACCGTTCATGCATGATAGCGATCCGAGAATCGCGAAAAGCACACCGATCTTGAAAACTTGATTCATTTTAAACGTAACGAACTCGACAAGATCAACCGACAATGATTACAGCACATTACTCGAACCTTTACTGGATAAGAAACGACCAAGATTCGGCAGAAAACGACGCGACGCAGCGTACGCCCTCCCGTGATAATCGTTATCTTTTCATTTATCTCTCGCATATCAAACCGAGTGAATCAGACGATTTGTTCAATGACAAGCGTTAGGATGGCCTGATTTCAAATATTCAAAGTTTCAGGTGCGACAATGCCAACGAGCTACGTTTCTAGCGATTGAGATTTTGTAAATCACGGCTCCATTTATAGACAATTCGTTGGAATTTCCTTGTTACGAATAAATCATCAAACTTCCGGAAAGACGCGATCGAACGTTCATCGGTGGTGTCGTGGACATCACCGGGAAGAAAATGACGATGGTGGGAGAATATGGTTAGCGCGGTTCGACTGGACTTGGCGTTCGTCAGTCGCGTGCTATCGCGAATGCTGGATCGCGAACCGATACTCGCCAGTTTCCAAGGACTCGTGCATCACCGACATTCGTGAACGTCCAACGAGCTTAGTTATTCTCGAGATGAAGAGATGCCTGATGTTTCTCGTACCCGTCCTTGTCGTCGTTCTTGCGACGTTTCATTCTACGATGGCGGAAAAAATTGGTGAGATTCCGACCTATCCATGCATTTCATATTAGACGTTCCGAAGACGTTGCTAACTTGTATTTAAATACCGCGAATTAACATTATTTTCAACAAAGCGTAACGTATCTCCTATTTAAATATTTCGTGTAATATTGATTTCCATTGTGAAATCGAGCCTCGAGCTCGACGGGTAATTAAACGTGGACAGGATACGTGACGTTCTTGAAAGCGTAATTAAACTCGTATCGACTTGCAGCAAATTAAAAGTTTATTCATATTTTATCGTAAACGTTCCAACTATTAGAGTAAAAATAATTTTTACGCCTGAAACAGTATCGCAGAAATAATCACGATTATTCTCATTGTACCTACGATCGCTGAGTCGTATCGAATATGTACATGTATTTCGGAAATTTAGCGCAGCAAAGATAGAGTTGTTGGAATAGCTGAAAGCTGTTCGACAATCGATTTAACGTCAATTTATTCCAAGTAGTTGGCGCGTCTCGCGTCGATACGATTCCGTCGCTTTCCAAAGAAACACACGTAGGAATGTCACGGTAACTTGTGTACGATCGTCGACGATCTTCGTTTCAAAATAAAAGCGACCTCATCGAGGCATTGAGAAAAACTAAAATGTCGAGGAAACGGTAAACAATATTGAAACGTGGACGAGATATCGATGAAACGTTACTTTGAATTTCCTACTTTTTAAATATTAATAAATATTTATAAATATTATAATAAAGGTTTAGCATCCATTGTTCTCGGCTGTCCCCAATTAAGAAAGCAAGTTCGATACCTGAAAGTATGCAGTTTACAAGATTGCCAGCAAAAGCAAGGGTTTCCTTCGTGACTCGAACTGGGTTTGGCTTTTAACTCTCTACTTCTCGATGGTTAATTCTTGGCTGACCTAGAAACTGTTGATTCAAATAACCGCATGCTTCTTGCACTTTGGAAAAGTTTCGCGTTTTCATGGTGGTTGTTTCCTTTATCTTGTCGCAGATCCACCTTTCCCTTGCAAAACTGATCAAGATTGTCCGGTATTTTCAAATACGTTCAAGGATGTATTCTGCAAGGATGGATTCTGCGTGTGCAAGAACGGGACGGAAAATAGAAACTGTTCCAGTACGGAAATTATAAGGCAGAGTAACAGGAACGCAGAGAAAGGTTAGCACGTACCGTACGTACATATTTATGTTTCTCGATCGACACAAAAGCCGTTGTTTAGCCGACTATATTCTCTCTAGGGTCGCTCGTTTCCCATACTTGCAAGATCAATCAGGATTGCAAGATCAGTAATTCTTTTTGCAACACGACGGTGTTGCAGTGCGAGTGTTTGAAAAATTATGTCTTTTCGAGCAACAGGAAATCCTGCCTCGAAAGTAAGAAAAACAAGAATAATATGGTCACGATTCAAATTTACACTTACCGTATTACCTATTATCGTTCGTTTTTAGAGGTCGCAGGAATCGACTTTCCATGCATCGACGATAACCAATGCATCGAATATCTGGCGAATACCACGTGCCAGAATGGACATTGCAACTGCGTAACTGGTTATCATCTCGTGCAAGACGTCTGCTACAAAACGACCGGTAAAAGATCAAGATCCGTTTAGAGAGCATTTGGTAAACGCGTCGACATCGAATCCGAAATAATTTCTGTTTCAGATTTTAAAAAGCCGTGCACACGATTCGAAGAGTGTTCCCTCGTCGAGGGTGCAACGTGTACCGGTAAAAAGATTTGCGATTGTCCCGCGGAAACCGTGATCGATACGACCAAGAATAGATGTTTGCCAGTCGTTCGGGAAATATCAGGCAAATGCACGGAAAACGTGCAATGTTCCACGACCTTTCGAAACTCCGTCTGCATCGAGCAACAATGTTTTTGTCAAGATGGATATCACTTTGAGCCCGAGATGCTTCGGTGTTTCGTCGACGTGGGTAAGCTTTCGTTTATTCGTCGTTTCGTTTTGTCGTTAGGATCGCATCGGTTTTCAGGTTTGGACAAAAACTGCGCCAACAAGTACGAATGTTATCAACCCGAAGAGAAAAACGTGACAACGAAAGCGGTCGAGTGCGTGGAAAACGTATGCGAATGCGCTGAAAATTTTTACAGAGAGGGCAATAGGTGCGTCGATAACGGAGGTAAGCGAAACTGGTGTAATTTCTCTGTCCCTATTTCGATATTTTCAATGATCGATTCTCCATCGTTTTTCAGGTACGCGTTTCGTCGGATCGTTGATATCGCTTTTCCTCGCGATCTTTTTCCACATCGTGTTCTGCAGGCAGAATTAGGTCTTGGAATTTTCCATTTTCTTTATGTTTTTATTCGTCGATACTAACCGCGAGAACGCCATTTTCTCGTCGAGTATTTTGATTTTCAGCTACCTCCAATTTACTTTTAATTTAGTTTGGTCTCGTTCTTGCCGTTCGCTTCTTCATGCTCCAGTCAATACTTGTGGGATCTTATTAAACTTGTCGAGCTATACGAAATTACGCGTCGAGCGCGACGAGAGAATGCGTCGGGTGCATCGAAGCGTTCCAAGACTTCCTTTGGCGTACACGCAATTAACGCGCTAGAAGTACATATGTATACGTATACGTTTGCTGCGAATCGTTCTCGCAGCCGTTACTTGCGGTGACTCGTTTAAAATCGGGGCAAACTTGAAATTTCTATAATGTATCTTTATCTCTTGCGAATGTTCTCGTCGGAAAGCGAACGTTTATCGAAAGAGGGTGAGAAAAGCGAATCAGGAACGCGTTTCGACATCTACGCTCCAATAACGCGAAACGCAGCTATTTGCGAAAGGTGCCAATAATATCGTATCGAGACCTATTGAAATCTCATTTTTTATTTTTACGAATAATAGTAGTATTTTATTTTTTATTTTTTTTACTATGAAAGTTGTCAAGAGATGCGCGCGCACTCGAATCGTACACATATAAAACGTTTCGCTCTAGTCAAAAGAATATTACCTTTTCTTGCAAACTTGTAGTCTTTCTTTTTAAAAGAACAGTATTATGTATAATATTTTGTGTAGTTTGAAAACGTTTGTACGAGAGTGTCTCAAAGAAAAGTTTACATAAATTATCATTGCTTTATTTTTAGTTACCTTTGTTCGATAAACGACCACGTATCCTAGCAATTTAGATCGTTAGACTTCACGAAACCACAATGAAACAAATATTCGCTGTTAATTGTAAATCAATAAACATTCATCTACGCTTAAAATTTCCACGTTCCAATTTGATGTAAATGAATGCATATTTTCGGCTCGATGGGACAGCCACATCGTCGATTGTTTCGACTTCCCTCCCACCGAAATATTTTGTGACGGGGGTGCAGAGATGCCGAATTTTTGTCAACGTCCAGGGTGATAGGTGAAACCGAGAACGCGTGAATCATCCGACAATCCGTTGGAATTGCAATTACGCAATACCACCTTGGTCGACCAGGTTTATGACAGCATCGTACCTGGTTGACTAATCGTTCGACTAGTCCGTGATATAACTGGCCGAAAATAACTGTGCTATGTGATAAACCTGGTCGACTCACCGGAGCCTAAACAAGTTACGTACATACGTATACGCACGCACACACGCACGCATTCGTGACAAAGTTATCAACGCGACCAATTAGATAAAGCCAGCTCGGAAACATTAAATCGATCATAACCTCGGAAGAGTAGACGGAAGAAGCATCTTGTTAAATTTTTAGTCGCGAATCGAAAAACAAGTAATAGAAGTGTCCTGAAGGAGGAAGATGGCGGGCTCGGCGTATCGTCCTCGGTTGGGGTTGGGAGGTGTTGCGCTGTCGATCGGCCTCTGCTTCTGCTTGGTCGCGCGGAGTGCAGTCGTTGCCGCGCACGGACAGCACGAGCATCTGATCCGTAGACGTGAGTGTAAACTGCGATTTCGGTTGTTGGTGTGTCGTGGCGTGTCGTACCGTGCCGTGCCGTGCCGGCCAGTTCCACGTTAGTTTAGATCACAGGCGTAGCCAGCTTTACTTACCTTCCTCGACGGTTCGAGGTACAAATTTAACCGAACCGCGAGTTAATCGATCGACTTTCGACTCGCGTCCGCTTCGCTTCGAGACGCTTCGACTTTCCTTGGTTCGTCCGTTGTGGATTTAGCGAGTTTTCAAAAGATACTTGGCGAAACTTGGTTTCTTTAAACGCGTACAGAATCAATCGTTTTAAATTGATCTAGGAAAATTATTTACGTCCAGAAATAGTTTAAGCGCGTCGTCGACCTCCGCCAAGTATTTATCGATTTAATCGACTTGTCGCGAGCAAATCGCGCAATCTTGCACCGCGTTTGAGAGTCCGACTGAAGCGAATTTGTAAGAAATGCCTCGCGCAGATTCGTTCCTTCGTGACCGAGTAATCCTCTGTTGGAGCTTCGTGGGGAATCGCGAAGAGGCCGGATCTACGCTGCTGGTTCTCACAGTTAGGTGAATGTCGGGTTGGGACCGCACATAATTAAAGAACAAGGGAGATCGTTCCATCCTGCCGTCTGATATTTCGGTCTAACGTTCCGTTCTCGAGGACGGGATTGCGACACGCGGTTCAAACAAAGCTTCGCGTTGCGCGAACCCTTTTACAAAGTCACACGCGATGTGGAAACAATGCCGGCACTTGCCCCGTCGAAACGTAACACGAAATCCATCCGTTACGCGCCGCGTCGCGACCAACGGTTCTCTCTAATTTAATTAAACACCTCGCACCTTGAGAACGTTCCGAAGGTGAAACTAATTGATACTGGGAGAAGTTTAAATACGCGACGGGAACTCTTTTCACTGTCTCTGTATTCGAGAACTCGGTCTTGGTGTTAGAATTGCATTACTCGTATACTACGTTACGTAGCACCAACGACCGTGACCACCCATCGAAAATTATCTCGTTTGACTTATTTCTCCGAGAATAGGAGTTTGTTATCGGTAAGATTAATACCAGGATTGAAATTTAATAACGGCGCATCGCGACGATAGAAACGAGTTTAACGCAGACGATGGCTTCTGTGTTTGTACGTGGTAGTTTTGTTGCGTAACGAACCGAAACTATGGAAGCGGAGCACGCTAAGGTTGTCCATCGATCGGTAAACGCGTCCAGTCAAAGCGCCGCTGAAAACACATCGTTGCCGATCACTAGAAAATATGTATATTTAGTCGCGTCGTTTTTGCTCCAAGAAGATTGCACGGAAAGATAAAAGTTCGTTTACGATTTAAATTAACCGCGCGATGGAAACGAACCCATTTAATTAAAGTTAAACGCGACCAAGGATCCATCGTTGGGTCATCGATTTAGCGCGTGCTCCGCGCCCCGCTTCCCGATTGCATAATATACAACTTGTTACGGAGTTGCGGTAAAATACCAGTTCCAAACAGTTTAACTCGTCCAAGATTTGCGGATAAACGAAATAAATTGTACGAAACGATAGTGAACTTGGCGGTCGATCGCGAAAGAACGACATGACATCGTGACATTGATCGTTGATCGATATTATTTGGTCGCGTTTAACCTAATTTAACCGGAGACGATCGATAAAACTGTGGCCTAAGGTTCCCGAGTCGATGCTCGTTGTTGCGTACCAATTCCCTAAAACTAACTTGTTTTCCACTCCAAGATAGCTCGCGATAAGGCACAGGGAGAACGTTGCGATAAACGTTGCGTCGTTGTTTTCAAGATTGCTCGCGAAAGTGAAACTGGTTGGAAAAACGCGTCGAAGAAAACTGTTTGCGACACGACGGCGACGGTTCGTCGGAATGAAACGACGATCGCGAACAATACCGCGAGTCTGACGCGATGCTCAACAATAGAGCAGGGCTTGTTCGCGACCGGGGAACGCGCAACACCGTAACGAAACGCAAAGACCTGGCCTAACGAGCGAGCGAACGAACAAACGATAGTCGTTAGGATCGAGATCGGGAATGACGGCAACTGTCACCGGGCTGATGGAACGACAAGAAGAAGACGTTCCAACGGTGGCACGAGGATGACGCCGACCAGGACGGTGGCCAGGTTCTCGAGGCTTCTCGTCCTCGTGCCTGTCACCGTCTGCGCGACCATTTCCTACGTCAACCAGGAACCGCCGCGATGCAACGACCGAACACCGCCCCCTCGTACGTATGCGAGCGATCGCAGTCTTCTCATTCGTTTAGCCTCGCCTCGATCTTTTACAACTAAAATCACATTTTATTTCGATCGAGCGAACAAGGTTACCCACTTTCCAAATACGCGTCCCGGAACACCGGAGCACCGAGAAATTCATTTTTTTATCATTGGCTCGCGATTAGAAAAATGCTTTGTTTGTTTGAATGTTTCTTATCGAAATATTTAAACGTCTAACGAACCTGCAACATAATTTTCTTCAGAGACCCTGGCAAAGTGCCATTACGACGACGACTGCACAAGTAACGCATATTGCTGGAACCAGGAAGCTTGTTTATGCAAAGATGGTTACATCGTCTATAAGAATCGGACGCACGTGGAGTGTTTAAAAGGTAGACTTTTCAAATATGAATAATTACGCAAACGTATTCTTAGCGACAATCGAGATAAGAAAGAGATAGTTATCGAGGTTCTTCTTTCTATATCAAATATAAAAAAATGTACAACGTTTCGACTTAAGGTTAATATTTGTTCGGGTAAACGATCTTGACTCTAGAAAGACTCGTAGTAGGGGAGAAGAGTATACATACATACATACATATATGCATCTCGAGCGGAAATTGTTGCGTTAGTTTATGGTGCTCTTCGGTATACGTACAATATCCGTGTACATACAATCTTATCGAAAAGAGTAAATTCTAAAAAATAGAAATATGCTTTATACAAGATGATGACGTATATCGATAATATCTAAAAATATCTAGGCCTCGAACGTGCTCGATAAGGTTCTAATTGAAACGTTTTTTACACGCATACACCTACATAGATGTTATCGGAGTATAAGCCAAGTCGGTTACCCACGACAGATTTGCCTCTTTGTTCGAACGAACGAATAAAAGCTGGCCTGCTCGTGCGCCAGATACTTAATTCCCGGATTAATCATTGTGTGTCGGAGACTTAGGATCGGTGTCGGCGACCTCGGTAAACGCGATTACCACGGAGATCTTCCTTCGTCCGTATTCCTATCCGTCCCTTTCTCACGGTCTCCCGCTTCCTGAAGCGTGTCGTTCGTCGTGCTTGCCGATCCAACAAAAACCCTTAATCATATTTCCTTCAACTTCCCACGCAGAATTGTCCGAGTTGGAGTCGCGGACGCGTTGGAAAAATGTCCGAGTAACTTAAAATTTAGTAGTTTGATTTTCCAGTGGCAACCGCTATCGGGGATCCTTGCGTAGCGGACGTACAATGTCGCGTAACCTTTGCTCCGTACTCGGAGTGTCGACAGCATATCTGTCAGTGCTCGGAGGGCTCTCACTACGTGGAAGGAAGGTGTTACGAGTCTGTAGGTGAGCGTACCTCGAGTTTCCTAAACGACGACGATTTCCGATACAAGCTGCACTATTAATGCGCCACCGTTCGTAGGTTTGGGGCAGGTTTGCCAGTCGAATCGAAACTGTTACGTCAAAGACAGCTACTGCGTGACGGGATTTTGCCGATGCACGTTGAAATATCATCCGAATCCCCGTAACGACGGATGCATACCGAGCGCTGGTAAACGATTGCTTCTTATTTGTTTAAATTATTACGTGCAACTTTCACGCGCTCTTTCGCTAACTTTTCGAATCCGTTCCAACATTCACCACGTACTATCGGCAGAGCTGGGCGACAAGTGTTTCAACGATTACGAGTGCGTCGCGGAGAATTCGAGTTGCATCGAGGTCTGCTCGTGCAGAGTGGATTACGTGCTGTCGAACGACGGTAAACAGTGCCTGAAAGCTGCCAACTCCGTCGGAGAACCATGTCAAGAGGACTCTCAATGCAGGCTATTCCTAAAAGACACCAAGTGCGGCTCTAATGGCGAATGCAGCTGCATCGAGAATTTTCATCGGAGCGGTTACGCGTGTTTGAAAGACGTCGGTGAGTATCGGTTGAAATCTCCACCCGATACGATTACGCATCGAAACGGTATTTCTGTTATCTTTCAGCGTTGAACGATCGATGCGAAAACCACAGAGAGTGCATCACGGAGACGCACAGAGACTCGTATTTTACCGAGGTGACGAATCTTGATTGCGTGAACGGTACGTTATTGATAAAATTGTACGAAACAAAAATAAATTTAAAGCGATCCAAGAAATTTCTTTCTTGAGAACGATGATTTTTTGCAATTTTTCTTGCAGGCGTCTGCGTCTGCGCCAACGATTATACCATGACGGAGGAGTTGCGAGATTGCATTCGATATAGCGACAGCGGTAATCGCTTCGTTACTTATTCTCCATTTTCCGCGTTTCGATAACACGTATTCTTGAAATTGCTAAAAATCACTATATTTACTTTCAGGTACCGCTCCGGTAGCAACACGTTGGAAACATATTTATCGAGTTCTGTCTTTCGCGATTCTTACGAGACTCTCGATATTTTCAACACCGTACTTACCACGACTAGAACTCGTTTAAAAAATTCGTCATTTTATTCAACCGCAACACGCTTCGAGTTGTAATTAACGATACTAATTTCGATCGATTGTAAATACGTTGCATCGGAGTAGTCAATACTAGACGTATCGCTACCAAAGATTTCATTTTTTCGCTAGATTAACAATCGATTAACGCATATTTAATTCCGACTTGCAATACTACTTTACCGGACCTTATTTAATAGTTTAAATTACGATGGTTCATCCGTGTTGCCACCGACTCGATCGGCTGCTGCCGAATTAGGATACTGGCTATAGTCGTTTAAACGCAGAATAATATAATAATAATAATGCTTTCGTTGAACGATAATAGACGACGACCACGACGACGACGACATGTACGGTCGACGCGAAAACGATCGTTTCTCCGAATTGTATCAATTGTTCGTTTAGAAAAATAGATGGATCGCGTTTCCGATCGTTATTTTTCTTGCAGTTATTCAAAGAAGAACCGTTGACGAGTAGTAGCAAAGAGTTTCCAATCCTCTTTGATCATATCCGCGGCCTTTTCGGCTATCATGTAAGCCGGGGCATTCGTATGGCCAGCGATCAGGCTCGGGATTATACTGGCATCCACGACTCTTAGTCCGTTGATCCCGTGAACCCGTAACCTGTGGTCCACCACGCCCGAATTTTTCCTGGTAGCCATCTTGCACGTTCCTGCGAAATGACCCAAGGTCGTGCTCACGTGACGAGCAACGCACGCCCAGTATGGATCGGTATCGAACGGAATACTCTTGCACCCTGGAAACGCGACCGGCAATAACGTAGCGTTGAAACGCTTGAACGCCTTGGTAGATGCAACTTGTATAGCCTACGGATATACGATGAAAAGTTAGATGTTAATAATTACGCTCGAGCAACCAGCAGAAGAATTACACGGTAAACTTTCGAGCAAATAAAATGCACCAAACGAAAACAGACGCTACCTTCTTAATGCCTCGAACCATAGTTTTCAGATCGTCTTTGCGATCGTAGTAATTTATCTGGAAAATTGGTCGATCGTATGGATTCGAGCTTCTCAAGGTAACTCGGCCTCTACTTTTTGGCTGTAAGAGTACTGGAACGATCGAGAAGGCGTCGAAACCTTCGTAGCCGGTAAAAACTTCTTTATAAAATTCGTCCGTCAAACCGAGGAGTCCTCTGTAGCTGCCGGATATGTCTCCGGTTAACGCGCTTATGCCTAAAACTAATTCGATGTCGGGAACGGTCGCCTTTTTTATTTTCTTTCCTTTAGGCGCAAGCGAGCCCATAAACGATTCGAAATCGACACCGACGGAAGACACGTTTGGCGAGGAAGAGACTGGAAAAGGAGAAAGAACAAGTTGGTTTGTTTCGCGCGATTCGTCTCGATACAGACAGTTTCGTCGCATTACCTTCGTTGTTGATATATGCCCGAATGTTGCCTTGGTCGCGAAAGCGGTTCTTTTTAATTCGAGGCTTTCCCTTTTGTTCGTCTTGTTTGGTGTCGACGAATGCTAGACATTCGGCTCCACCGGGCACGGTCAGCGGACCGGTTCCTTTCACAAAGTAATCCAAAGTATTTACCAAATTTGAGACTAGACGAGGTTCGACGATCGTCACGCTCTCGTTTACGAGAAAAGTCAACGCCGACATGCTAACGTGATCTTGAAGATTGTATCCGACCGGCAGATCCTCGATCACGCGGACGTTCAAGGACGTCAGGTGGTCCTTGGGCCCCACACCGGACAGCATCAGTAATTGCGGCGAATTTAGAGTACCTGAGAAAACGCAACTGCGAATAAGACGGATTCCAACTGCCTTTTGATTCGACCGCGTTAAAGGTTCTTCATCACCTGCTGAAATTATTATCTCTTTCCTGGCAGAGGCGTACAATTTCTTTCCATTCTTAACGAACTCTACGCCCACGGCGGTTTTTTTGTTTCGATCGATCACGATTCTGGTCGCTTTCGAGAATTTCGATAGATGAAAGTTCGGTCTGTCGCGAATGGGCCGCAGAAACGCCTTGCTGGCACTGACCCTGTGACCGTTACGCAGATGAACCTGTGCCGGTGAAAATCCAATCAGCCTGTCGGTATTATAATCGATTACGTCATAGCCCAGCTCATTCCCAGCTTGTAGAAAACATTCTCTCAGCGGGGAAACGTACGGAGAAGTGGTGACGTCGAGGTAGCCTCCGCGACCATGGAATCTAATGGGAAAACTAGCGTCAGGACAGTGGCGATCTATCGTCTAACGTACACGCGACAGATTTACTTATTATAACGGTTCGATGAGTGTACGTTTCGAAAAGAAGCGTAGGTGAACGTGAAACGGTACCTAACGTCCTGATTCGACAACTTGCAATTTTCCGACTTGATAAAGTACGGCAAAACGTCGCGATAACTCCATCCGGGATTGCCTTGCGCAGCCCAACGATCGTAATCGGCCGGCGATCCCCTCGAATATATCATAAAATTTACCACTGAACTGCCTCCGACCGCTCTGCCTCCCGGCAGATTGCAACGACCCTCGTTCATCGACAAACAGTAACCGCCGGACCCATTCGGACCACGAGGCCTCGGTTCGCTTTTATGCAGCCGAACATAGTCCGTAATGTGTAAAACAGGGGCCAATAGCGGAATGTCTGTCAGAAACATCTCGTCTTTTCCCTCTTCCAGCAACAATACGCTCAAATTCGAAATCTCGGTAAGACGATTCGTTAACACAGATCCGGCGGAACCTGCCCCGATCACGATAAAATCGTAATCCTCGCTGAACGCGGACGTGTCGTCGGGGACAAAATCGTTGAACGTCTTCGTCCGAAATCCAGAGAAAAACTGATATACGTTCTCCAAAATGCTCGGCGAAATAATGCATTTCACGCAGGACAATAGTAAAAACACCGTTAACAATTTTAACATTTTCAAACTTTAAATCGGCAAACCACGATTGGAAATGTTTGTTCGATCGATGAGTCGCGAGTAGGCTGACACTGCATAGTCGATTCAAGCTTCGCCGGAGCTTGGCAGGAATCCCCCTCGACTCTTATCGTCGTCGACCGTCGCGATCATTATGACGCGAGATTCCTTCTAAACGAAGTCGCTCGACGCGATCGGTGTCTGCCAGGAGAGACACCTGGAATTCTTGATAGCGTTTATAAGGTCACCGCGTCAGGTTTCGTGACGCAAGTCGACGAAAAACGTGCTGGGTGTACGGGACGAATCTCGATCGCGCACGAACGCTTCGTAAAACAATTGCTCGATGGCATTCGGAATAAATTTACGATCGCTTTTTTCGATATCTCTCGTTAAACGGCCGATTAATTGTCATCCGAAATCACATTTTGATGAACGTTTATACGGGAATCGTCGTTGCTCTTCTTCTAAGTCGTGACGCAACACGTCCTACGTTCGTCGATTTCGGTGCTAAGTGGAACTCGTTAGAACCTCCGTGTACCAACAGAACTGGTTAGCCATTACGAAGACAAAATCTGTGTCGGCCAAGAGAATTCTGCGAGAAAATTGCTCTCACTCTGACTCGGTTCGTCGGAAGAATCTTCTCCTTGCGTGCGGTTGCGCGCGTGCCGATCGATCGAGCGTCGATCTTGATTTCACTTTGGACACTGGTCCACCTCGAGCTACAAACCGAGGAAAATACGGACCGTACGAAAAAGAGCGGAGCTCTCAAGGTCGTGATATTAAGCACCCGGTGTAAAAGTAGGGCGCCTACTCGAACGTGATGTCACCGATCACAGTTTGTCCGGCAAATGTTAATTGTATGCTTACAGATGCGAATAAAGGATAGAATACAGCGTCTCGTTTAAATATCCCCTTCGGGCGTTAACGTGTAAAATGGGCGTTCGATTTCTGCGAAGCGACGACTTGCCTCAATCATTAGCGTACCGTAAGGTTTAACCATTCTAATTATCGTCCATTTAACGTTTTCGGCCACAATTCTAGACTCTCGTTAAGCAATCTCAGTTATAAAAGAAGTTGTTAGATAGACAATATCGTTTCCAGTATAATCGTTTCTCCCTAACATTACAATCGCCATTTACATTCTATACATTGATCCCGATTGCAATTGAATTTGAAATAATCGACGATGGTTAAATTGAATTATAATTTCCGCCAACGCTGTGATCTTATTCTCTTCTGGTTCGGTAATGTCGCATGCGACACGATCAGAGGCTACGTAATCCCCCTCTGTATTCTGTACCATAGACGAGGTAGTGGATAGACTATGTACCTTGTGGAAATTGGTGTCATGCAAACTGAAATACCGACCTGGTAAAAGCCAGTGGTTTTCGAGCGACCTCTTTGTTTAAAAAACAGTGATTTTGGGAACTATAGCTAGTTGATCTACTGAAATCGGTAAAGTTAGCAGACGCGGAAAAATCTCTTGACATTTCGGCTATCTGCCGAAGAGACCCGGATAAAGTGTCTCGAGAGAAGATTGCGACATGTGGCTCTCCATTTTCAAACGGGGTATCGTTCCTTTTATTACATTATCATTGTACTCTGCTCCAGTATAGTAGTTAAATTGTTTTTTGGTCGACGCATGTACATTGTGCGCGTACTATGTATGTTGACCCGTTGACCCAACAGCGTTGGGAAAATCACGAATCGAATTATCGTTGTAAACGAGAGCTAATCAGGTTCGAATTAGCGTTGCTAATGAAAATTGATCGCGGTTTAAATTAATGTTGCGAATTCTGAATATTAATCCCGTTTGCTATCTGGATAGTTTGTACTCGCAAGTGCTGATCGCGATTGATGATTATTGATCGCTCTCTATGCAATGCAATTCTTATGTTTATAAGTCGCGATAGGATACTAACGAGTTATCTTGAATTAACATCGTATCGTATCAATAATTAAATCTCGTAAACGGGAAGGACCTGCGAAAAAAGATATTTTGTTCATCCTATAGGTTTTAAAAGCCTTCCTATTCATGGTAACTATCGAAGAAAGTGTTTGTTTCTTACGTAAAGTCTGACGCACTGTGTATCGATCGAGATTTTGACAAATTTAAATTAAATTCGTAATTCATTCCGTGTCGGTAGTTTTGCTCGTAAGACAGAAATTTCTATCGTACGTCCAGTCTATCCTACGTCTGATCTATGGTACTGGTATATGTATATCTTTGGAAGCAAGGTCGATTCGTGCGCTCGACCGCTAGATGGCTATATCGTACATTGGTTTAAACGCGATAAAAACGATACGTTACGTATGCCCGTAAGAATTGAATTTTTTAAGGTCTCGTCGCGATTTAGATATTTTGGTTAAAAGTAAACGAATTTTCGGTATTAAAAACGATAAAATTGTCGGACGTTTACTCGACCGATTGTTCAAAGTATTTGACCAAAGGCAATAATATTGCTTCTCGAAAGGGAACGTAAAGTGTAAAGTGTTTTAGCGGAGAAGAGGTGTCTCGCAGATACGGTCGATGGGACGTTTTTACGGGTCGTGGGAAAGAGGGGTCGCGAGAGACGAATCGTAGCCCGAGACGATTAGGGTCGTTCCGAGTTCGAACGCGCGTCAAGAGTTCCAAGTCGAATCATTCGGGCATCTTGTTGGAAGACTCGACGTAGAACGGAAGATAAACGACAGAAGAATGTAGTCGTTTGCCAAAGTACTTGCTATTTTCTGGATCCATCGTCGAGGAAATTTCGTATACATATAGGTAAATGTGACGAGGGTGAAGAAATATATTGTAGACGCGGAAACTGGACAGGGAGATACCTCGAATAATGCAGCTAATTTATACAATGTAGTCGAAGGAATGCGTACGTAATCGAGGCATTGTCGATTATGATCGAGTACCGGAATCGGGCAACAAAGGAGTTGGTTGTTCGAGTGGGTCATGAATTGGGTTGCAGTAGGGGGTTAGTTTTGACAATTGGCGATAGATTCCATAGGATCGGTGGCGCGAGTTGGTCGAAAACTCGTAACAGAGAGAATATCGAATGCCCGTGGGTAGTCGGGATGAGAAGTAGAGCACGTCGCGTCGTCGGCACCGGGGCGAAAGAGCGAGTCTCAGGGCAACGGTTATACGCGCAAACGTGCAAACGCGGAGACGCGCAAACGCGAAAGGGCGTCCGATGGGGGTGGGTAGGCTAGCAGCGGTGTATAGCTGGGGTGGGTTGTCAGTTTGCCGGACGGCCGCGTGAGAGCGCTGCCGCGCAGGACCAACCCTCCATTCGCGCTGCATCCGGCGAACGCGACTGTTCGCTCGCGGACCGTTGGACCCTCGACCGCGAATCGTTCGGTTCGTCGGTAGCCAGCGATTCGCTGCCGTCCATCGCGCGTCGTATCGTTTTTTCCTCGGCTCGATCATCGAGCGTTTTCGCGATCGCAACCGTGAACGTGCCCACATCGGACGACGCGAACAACTCACTCACCACCACCTATCTCTATCGACCGCCGTCACTGACCGCTCCGTCTTTTGCTCTTTCGACCTCTAGCGCGCCTTCCCTTCCCCGTTACGCTCGTCCTTTGGATCCGCTTTGGTTCCTCTCGATCTTCGGCTCGCCGTGTCTCTCGATCTCTTCCCCACTCACCGTCGCCTCCCCGCCCCTCGCGCAGTTTCCCTCGACGCGAACGCAAACTGGACGAAGAGGAACGCGCTGCTTGCTACCTCCTCGGCTACCCAACCCTCGGTTGGTTAATTAACAAACAAGGGGAGGAAAAGAGTCAGCGAGCCAACGACTATTCTCGCGGAGAGAAGAGTGTGTGGTGTATTCTTTGTGGATGCTGTCGTGAGAATCGGTAGCTGGTTCGCGATGGGGGTGGCAACCAGTGTATCAAACGTTCTCGCTGCGAGAACTCCACCGGGAAGATAATGCAGATAAATGCCCCGGAGGAAAGAGAGAACGGTAACAGAGGATTACGCGTAGTCGGGTAAGTGCGTTGTGCCTTTATTTACTCGTTTATTTTCTGTTCGAGTATCTCTCGTACCACCTATACAAGAAAGGTAAAGAAGCTCGTCGACCAACTTCCGTACCACGACGGTTCAAACGATCCAATTACACCGAAAACGAGAACCGTAACGAACGCGAAACGCCGTCGTAGCCGTTAAAGATGAACCGAGAGACACGAAACACCAGATAAACAAACTTTCTTCGAAAAACCGACTTTGGATTTAAACAATCAAGTACGACAAGGTTTGTCTTGCCCACTAGTCGGGGACACTTTGACCAACGTGTTAACCTTTCTCTCGCGAAACAAGCATCGAGTCGCTGACCCGTTCGTTCGATGGTTCTCCTCGCACAGTGACACGTAAATACGATAAAAACTAATACTATATAGAATTATACCGAACTGTCTGGATAGATGATTTTAAAATAGAAGGCGAAATCTCGGTGAAAGAGAAACATCGTGTTTTTGCGCGCAAACAGAAATACGAATCGAAACGTACTCTCGTCGTGTGTACCGTTGAATTTCACCCTCTCGAGCGGATCGTTTTGTTTACTTTTCGTCGGCAGGACGCATTTTTTTCTCGCCGGTTTCGTTTCGCGAGGATTTCTTCGCACGGAATCCCGAAACCCAATTACCACGGGGTCAGTGTTTCGTGGCCTTCAATCTCCATTCTCAGGTGTCACCTTTAGTTCGCGTGGACGCGAACGGTAAAGCACCCTCGTTGTTCCCGAAGCGTTGCTGCTTCTTTCAGCCCTAAATCTACGTAGACGAGATAAACGAAAGCAGCACGGAGTATATTTCGAAAGATGAAAGCGCCCGGTATACAATAGCATGGCATCTCGAGTTATCCGCGGCAACAAAGTAGCTGCAAAAATGTTACAAACACCTGTCACCAGGGAGTGAGTATCGTCGATCGACCGATCCGCGACCTCGACTATAACCTCGGTCCAAGGTTTCATTTTCTTTTTCGCTAAATAAAAGTACCGAGTAATGCTCGGTGTGTAGCATTCTTAAGCACGGATTGCATTATTCACCGCGCAGGGAACGTGGATACGCGATTGTTAAGTATGTATACCCTTGCGTCGTAGAATGGTTTTGTCACGGAACGAGGAGACCGTAACGTGGTTACCTTCCGGATGACCCGTACTACGCGCACCGACGCACACGCACGGATTTAACGAGCTAGTAATAATTAATGATGGAACCCGCAAAGTCATCGAACGCTCTTGTAAGAAAACATTGTACGCAAATTTATTTCGAAACGTATGCTTAGAAAAATTTTCATTGGACCCGATATAGGAACGGGTAGCGATAGGCTGCGTGTAACGGTGAATCGATCAAAGGCATCGTGTACTCCGCGAACTGAACGTCGCGTCGTCTGCAAAATCGCAGATGTGCGCGCGCGACCGAGAGCGCACCATAAAAGACATCGGAAGGATGAAATTACAAAGCACAGCTTGCAGACTGACGGTACGGTATGTGCGGATATGTGGAACACAGGTTTCCGGAATCCCGAATTCCTCGTGGCACGTGCAAGATATTCTACGCTGAAGAATTAATACCGGATTGCTCGTAACCAAAGAACGTACTCGATCGTACCTTGGAAAATTTACCGAAAACAAGATCGTAACAAGATCGTAATCCTCGAGTTGGAATCATTTTAAGCTAGCATGCTGAAACATAGGGAAAACCGATCGTCCGTAAAAAGGAGAAAATCTTGATCCGAGTATCGTGTAAGATTCTGTCGCAAAGAAACTTGCTCGCCACGATAGAATAAATGCAAACGCGATACTTACAGAGAACTTTATCCGAACTTGGTCTCGGTAATTTACTACCGCGCAATTAACCTCGTGCTCCTCTCGAGTTCGGTGTAGTCTTGGAACCGTGAAACGCGTTCCCTTTCGATTAACGGTAATTAACGAACGATTCTGTACTCGAACGACAAATCGCGAGCACAACGTCCGCATACTTACAGTTCAACGTCCGAACGTTTCTAAACGTGTCCTGCCACTTTGTAACTCACAACGGGATATCGTGGCAAACGGTTGGATGGCAAGTTTAGAGACGTATCGATTGGTCCAACGTAAGAACTACGACGTATTCCGTTGTCGATGGCGTCGAACGCGCGCGTAAATGGCAACGATTGTGTCGCGAATCCAACAAGGAATTCGAACGATGGAAATCTTGGGTTAATCCGAACGCGAACGGCCGTATCGCGAGAGAATCGAAAGCGTGGGACAGAGCGAGGAAACGAGCATTTGAAAACGAGGAAAGCCCGGTGTAGAACAACGTAATAGAAAATTTATTCAGGGTTTAATCACATCGCGACAAAGACAGCATTG
Source organism: Colletes latitarsis (assembly GCF_051014445.1). Lineage (NCBI taxonomy): Eukaryota > Metazoa > Arthropoda > Insecta > Hymenoptera > Colletidae > Colletes > Colletes latitarsis. The sequence continues at coordinate 22,525,910 of NC_135140.1, forward strand.
TTCGAGCGTGAACAATAGGGCGGTTCTGCGGGTTCGCGTAGCACCGACTGCGAGCATTCGGTCCCCTGATTCGAAACGACTCTTTACTTTTTTGAATTCAGGTCGCTGCCACCGCCGCCGCCGCCGCCGCCATCGACGCCGGTTCGGTTCTTCGTCTCGTGCCCTTATTCCTTCGATTTATCCCAAATTTATCCCCGCTCTTTTCTTTTCCGCTGCATCGAGCCCGTCCAATCCTTTTCTCGATCGTCGATTTCGAACAATTTCCGTCGACGTTTTCTTTTTCAATATTCCCGTAAAAGGTCTTGGTATTCCATCGGTTTCTTCGCAAACGAGTTTCGCACGAAAACGGCAAAGAGAATTTTCACTGGTACAAAAATGCAACGAAGGAACGCATAACATTTTAGCAAGTAGTTTAAGTGATCTCTGAGAAAGGGAGACTCGCAGTATCCGATACGTTACGAAACGTAACGTCAGCGTTTTATTTGTAAATGGTTACCTGGGCGTCGAGTCGACCGGCACGCACCTTACAATTTTCCATCTCGAATAGCCTCGTGCTACGCGTTTCGCGTATTCCACCAGTCACCAACTTTTCTATTTAATTAGCACAGACGCTATTTGCATACTTTTAAGCGAAAAGTCAGCGTCGCACGACTGTCCAAACGTTTCGTATTCAGGTCTGAATTTCGATCGATGGGGTATTCGCTAATACGAATTTCACGACCCGAAAGTAGCCAACAATCGCAATGCTTGAAAAGCAATAAAAGCTTTTTCTACTGTCCAGAAAAAACGTCAAAGAAAAAACGAGTATGTAATTACGGATATTTGTTTTCGCTTTGGCACTTTTTTCGTAACTTGTACACGGTGCTGTAATTCTAGCAACGTACCTTGGTATTGCGCTAATAATACGCGAATTTTTTAATTTTGTTGCCGCCTCGGTCGTTCTCGGTTTTCCAGAGTGCGCGCGTGCATCGATTTTTTCGCTTCGAGACGCAAATTATTTCCGCGCGTGTTAACGCGTCCGACCGCGGAAAACCGACTGACAAACCGGATTAGAAACGCTTTAGAAAATTCGGAAACAATAGAAACGCTATCGAAGAAGATTAAAATGCACGCGAGGACGCGTTGGTTGAACCGAGCGTGTACTAACTCGACCGCGGGAAATCGGAATTTGATGAAAATTTCTTTCTGCGAATGCGCAGAGACGTCGTCAGAGGACGATTCGGTCCACGATGAAAAATCGCTGCTCGCCGCGTGAAAAATTAACCCCCCGCTCGATCTGAACTTGGTGTGAATTCCGTTGGACGGTTCGCTCGCGATGGAAACGCAAAACGCGGAAAGAGATCGCGAGCTGGATGATGTGCACTGATCCTGACAAAGAGCGTTAATGGCAAAATTGGTGTCGGTGTTGGTCTCGAGCATTTTCTCCTTGAACGCTACGAACGCTTGCTCGGTACTAGCAGTTGCACGAGATACATACATACGTCGTGTCCTTAAACGTGACCGACCTTTAAAGTCGATTCCCCGGAAAAGAAAGCCCCTCTTCCCCCTATGTTTCGTTCGTTCGTTCGGCTCGACCACGGTAGCAAATTTTTATACCACCGTTATCGGATAATGAAATTCTCACTGGCGCCGTTTTATGGCTTTCATACCGCCGACAAACACTTTCGGTCATCGAATCGTTGCCTCGTGAAATTTTCTCCCGATGTACACGGTTTAATCCAATGTCGAGCAAACCGTTGAATTTCCTACCAAGTTTACAATTGGCTCTCAGATCATGTATTTGTTATTCGCGATGTAATATTCGCTCGAGCAGGTTGAAATTTTGGTTTACATATTTCTACAAAGTTGCCACGATGGACAAGCTTATTAGTGTACGTAATTACGACCGCGTAAAGCGATTATTAGTTAAACGGAGCAATCGTTTGACGGGAACGAGCAACGCGTCTGCACCGCAACACGGAAAACGTTTAAACGAAAAATACTCTTTCAAGATAATTACTACGTCTTTTGTTGCTACGTAGAATGTTACTATCGGGCATTGGATCGGACAACGTTCGACGCTTAGCTACTTGCAACCGTTCGAAATACCGAAAAATATGAATAAAGCAGGTTCCTCGATTCTAGTCGGTTCGCCTTAGGCAGCTGTCCACCGCCCATTATTCCAACGTGTTACTTTGAAGCCAGACGTCCGTTTCAATTACACATGGTCGACCACAGCAACCGCCTCGAAGTCTTTTACCTCGCAAAGTGGATAGAGAGCGGTGCTGCTGGGTAGCTGTTGTAGAATTTCCCGTTACGCGCACCATGCTTTATTCTCCCTTATGTTTCATAATTCTAAGGTTCTTGCGTCGCATCTGGTGAAATTTTAAGGAAACAACGATCGCCCGCGAGTATTACTCGGACAAACGTTTATCTTTTCTACATTTTGCGCATTCGTGTTTCTGCTATTTCAACTAAATTCAACGTGCATCGATTGTTTTTCCAACGTCCTTTCCCTCGTGATCCGCGGACCCCCGTTGGGCGAGGTGTTCGAATAAACATTTTAACCCTCCCTATTCTAACAGAGTTATTCGCGTAAGCAGTCCCATAACAGTACGTAGTAGACCCAATGATATTCGATTCGTAATTTTTCGAATAGGATCGAGCAAGTAGCCAATTAGCTTCTGTCCCGGGCTATTTTCTCGCTCTCGCGAGGAATCCGGCAAAGGCAGGATTCCCTCGATTCCGAATGCTCGGACGATCGGTAAGAGAGGGCACGGGAAGCAAAGCGGAAGGAAGAGGTGGGAGGGTAAGTTGCAAGAGAGGGCAACGAAGAAGCCGGAGAGACAGGAAAGATTGCAACAAATCTCGAGACGGACAAACTAGGGTGAAACTTCTGACGAGTTTACTTCCCTTTATCGTCGAACTGCAAAGGAAAGGAAGGCACGGAGAACGTTTCATCCTCTCCGTCCAAGTGCCGACAACAAACACACATCCGACGAGAGACACGAACCAACCGAGAAACCCTCGTCTCTCTAATTTCAGGCGAAACTTCGAAGGTTGTTACGCCAACTCCAAAAAGCATCTATCTCCTTTTTATCCGCAGTCGCCTACTTATAATAATAATAATTATTCCTTTTTAACGGTTTCGTTCCCCTTTATGCAAAAAAAGACAATTTAAAGATGGATCGATGTAGAATTAACTTGGTTTTTAAAGGGCAAAGTATGTCGAAAATATTATAAATCCAATTGTTCGTAAAACGGTTCTAGCGACGATTCCCCGAGCTCGTTTAAACGGAGAAGAAGACTAGGAGGACCGTGATTCGATTTCCGTGGTTACGATGTACCGGTGTTTCTTCTCTTTACGATAAAACAACTCGCAACGTTTCGTACGGGTAGCACGATAACGCATAACAAAGCGAGCGCCGAGGCAATGTTTGTTATTTACTCTACGGAGCAAACTTCTCCCTTTGATATATAAACTTGTTTTCAAAATAATAAAATTCAATTATAACATTCCCGTTGCAAGTGGCGATTATGTTTGCGTACGAGTTTGCCAACTATCTGTTAGATCCTCGGGAACACTTGGAACGCAACCGTAACTTTACGGACAACTTACGAGAAAATCTCTCTCTCTCTCTCTCTCTCTCTCCCTCCCTTTCAGTTTTATTTTCGAAACGAACGTTTAACGGTATTTTAAAAAGTCATCGGCAAAAGTTGCAAAGATTTCTGTTGCAATTTCTAACTGTCAGATTCGGTCGTATACTCGATTAGTTGCCGTTTAAAGGGGTTTATACAGCTAAAAGTATCGAGCATTCCGTTCGCGTTTATCGAAATTCGTAGACGAACGACGAAAACATTTTGTTCGCGATCCGAACAACGAGAACTTTCGAGCCAAAGCTTTCGCTTGGTAGTTCGACTCGACGCGAACCTGAACCTTCTCAAGAACGGTCTTTTGTTTCTCTGGTCGGACAGCTTTTCCTTGAAGCAAAAAAATTTAACCAAGATCCTGTTATTATTACCGCTTGATGGCATTAAAACTCATCGAGTGTTTTGAGAGCAATTAAACGAAAAGCGCGGTACCTACCATTTGAGCGTTCCGTGCGCTCTTCGAATTCCAAGTAATCCTTCTGGTCTGTACGAACAATCGGATCCGTAAAACGTAGCAATTGAATTCGAGCACCTATTGTGTAGGTAAACTGGAACTGGAAAATACGAACCGATCGTCTAGTGACCACATATATGCTGGGATCCGAAACCGTTCCGGTTATATTTCGACGATGCCTGCCTTTTCTCTTCTCGACTGTTGATTTTCGAAACAGTAACTTTCGTCCACCGATTATTTATTCTTTCGATTCTCTGTCGGTTTAATATTTCGATGGATCGAATTCCAAATGTGTATATACTATCCAACTATCGAGGGCGTATTCGAGTAATCGCGGTTATCGCAAGCTGCTGCAAGAGACGAGGCTGCTAACTGGAAGAATTAGCGGCCGGTCAATTGATAGAGGAAACGGCTGCGTCGATAGATTCGTCGAACAATGCCACTTTAATCACCGTCGCTAATCGCTGAATGGAAGGGTACCGATGCGCATTTTAGAATCCTCAATTGGAACGTCTAATTTTCAATTTTACCGCTAACGCGTTATCGAGCTTTTCAAAATGCACGGCACAGCAACAGCGTGCGCGACGAATTTCATTACGAGCCAACGATTCTACGATCCGACATTTCTAGATAATATTGAAAATTATTCTTACCCTCGATCTTTGGATATGCAAAGAATACGCGCGCCAACGTGAATATTTCGTTAAAATCCGTGAAATTCCATTACGGGCCGAATCTCGAGCTCGCCGCGTGAATCGCAACACGCTCGGAAAGAAGATGATATTTCTAGCCAAGTCAAACAGCGATAAATTTACAAAATTACGTTTACCTCCGTTGATTTATACATGCTGCGGAGAAACAGGCCACGCACTCACGCACGATATATCTTTCGACGGTGAAACGGTCCAGAATCGATACATTTTCGATGCATTTCAAATCGAAACGTTCCGATGAAATATTAGTCGCAATAGCACGGCTGTCGACAATTTAGATCCGTGCTGCGATCGACAAAAGAGCCCAGAGTATTTCTTTTTAATACCAATTTGCATAATGTAGCGATACGACACCGAATTGCGAACCAGAAACGCAATTGTCTCGCATTCGTTCCAATCTGACGTTTTGAAAGACGAATCGAACAGCGGCTTCTTGTACGAAGCGTAAGAGGCTTTTCACTTTATCCTCGTCAAAGGTCCTTTTAACTCTATCTTCAAAGTGTCTTTTTAATGCCGGTTTTTAAATTCCAGATCTTCTACATCGTTTAATTCTGTTACCCATGCTTTCGATTTAACGATTTAATCGAAGATTTAATTATTTCTATGGAACGACGAATAATCGTTGTTACGTATTTGTGACGGCAGCGTTCAAATCAGAATTATAACGTTACATAAATAATATAATAAGCTAGATGCGTGATACCTGCATAATGCACGAGTTCATAAATCGTACCGACACAATTTAAAAACGATGACAAGTTTTAGAAAAATATCGCTTAAATTTTAGTTTAACAATTGTAACGTTTCTATAAATAAGGAGACGTTATATGGCGTATTCGCGCGTGTTATCTCGTCGCGACTGCCCGATGCCCCATCAATTGCCTTTTTGGTCAAAATGTCGTGGCGGTTTGCAATAAAAATTGTTCGATTATTCGGGAGGAGATTGTATTTTACGTAACGAATCGAATCTTTATCCGGTGTGTTGGTAATTTCACGAAGAGACCAATTCAGTGAAAGTACGCTCGAGAACGTTTTCCGAACGCGAATTACGCGCTCTTTCGCTTGAACGGTTTGTTTGCGAACTGCGAGAAGTGCAATGTCAAATATTTGCATCTCGAAACTCTGCAATGGGGAGGTGCTTAAGTCTCTTTATAAAGCCGATTGGAACAAATCAACGCTTCCGAGGCTCCAAGAATTGCTGTTCGTTTCTTGGCAACGAGAAAAAGGGAAAGACAGGGTCTCGAGTCGTGTTACTCCGTAATTATTTTGTACGGTAAAATGGAGAATGTCGTGTTTCGTACGGACCGATATTTCCTCGAAACGCACGAATGCATTACTATTATTCCGCGTCATCCTCGAATTAAATTAGAACGAAATGAAAGCCGGTTTAATTAACTCCATGGAGCTTGAGCGTACGAGTTAATTAATACGCGTCCAATGAAATTCAGAACGTTCCTTTGGTATTGTTTACGCGGCATCGTTGGTAAAAATTTGGAATTGGAATAGAAACGGTGCCGAAATAAGCAGCAAAACGTGTCGCCCATGTTTCGAAGAGCCCTTGACTTGGTTTCCGGTCGCGCGTTTACGTCCACTCGACGAGTCTCCAGGATGAGCCGAAAGGACGCTGATATTTTTACAACGACCACAACTATTTTACGTCGATCTTTTGCCTTGACGCGCGAGCTAATTTTCGAAACTCAGCATCGCGATACTTTTCACCGAGAAACTCGTAATCCTAAATAGCTAAAGAACGGTAGATCAACGTTGATTAGTTTCCTAGACGGTTTCGGTAGATTTTCTTCGGCCTGTTAAATCTGGATGAGCGGTCGATGTGTTTTATTATTTGCACCGAGTTGTACGTTATTACCCCCGCGAGGTACGTGACGCGATGAGCTCTGAGCTCGGTTTCCCACGTGGCCTACTCGGATAAGCCGACCTCCGGGCTCGCCTCCTACAAGATTCGATACTTTTCTGGACTTGCAGCACGTTCGCTACGCTCGACAATCTCATTTTGTCGGAATTTTTCGATCCACCCTCGTTTCGCCTCGAACAAATCCAAACTTTTTAAAGGGTCCTCGTATTTTATTATCCGTCCACGTTGCATCGTAACTCGCACCGTAAACAGTTCTCTGTTTCTCGCGGTCTAGGATCGTTAATTAACTCGGTTTCCTCTTGAAAATTTTACAGGACGCACAAGACTGTAATCTCTGAAATTGAAAAAACGAATTCAGGTTTTTCTACGCAACCGTGTTTGCTACGAGAAATTTTAATAAGACACCGACGTTCGACCGTCTAATGAAAATTTACCGCGTCAAGTTTTCCCTCGGATTTTATCAAGCTCGTTTCGCGCTTAATCCTGTGCTGGGTTTACCGGCAGACTTAACTTATCGTTACTCGAAGGTACGTATTTTTCACTGCGACAAGAATCTCTCCGGCTAGGCAGTTTCTTCGCGCGAGTACCTGCTATCTGGCTGGCACGTGTTTCGGTGTCATTGTACAAACAGTAGGTTATTTTTTTCTACCATGGCTGCAATTAATTTCCACGTGCTTGCCGCTTTATCGCTTTACCTACGGTGAGCATCGACTGCTAAACGCGATCAAAAAGTTGTTCCTACACGGGAGAGATTGCAAACGGGACATCTATTTTCGAATCTCGGATCCTAAGTTTACAAAGCGTTGCGTACTTCCGTCTCGTTCGTAGGTTCCCGCGAATGTCTCGCGCTAGAGTATTCATACGTATAATAAGTGTCTCGGAAATGTTACGCGATGATACGGTGTTTACATGGAAACGTCTCGTGCGCATGTACCTTACTAATGGAACCATTTTGTGTTACACGATAATTTTACCGTTCAGCGAAACACCGTTCCTACATGTATTCTGTCGCTCGACGAACCAAGTCGTGTCTCTTTACATTCGTTCGACGAAACCATATCGTACCGATTTACTAATACATCGAACTGTTCGTGCTTTCGCATTTGAAATTAAAATCGAATAGCCGACTATGAAGACGACGAAGGTTCGAAAAGTTTATCGCAACGAAACTACAAGCCCGTAAAGTGGTCTCGTTGCTCCGCGTTTAGATTCTGTTTTTCCCAGTCGAGCCGGTAAACAGTTTGCATTTTCTGATAAACGTGACCTTCGCGGTGAACATCGCAACAGTCGTCTATGCATTATGTATATTCGTCTGCGTGTATTCGTGCACTTGATTATCGATCATCCACCGTTCGCGTGCCTCCGCACGATACGTTATCCGGGTCTGTCAACATTTACGTACGTAGCAGAACATTCGAATTTAGCACGCGAATCTGCCTGCTGCCATCGTTCGAAGGTGCTTTAATTTTGAACTGTCTGTTAATCGACTTGGCGCGCGCGTTCGAATATTCCGCGGCAGGGGCGAGAACGATGGGACCTTGAATGTGTTTTATGTGTGAACGGCACGAAATTGAAACCGTCGCGTCGCATTGTAAACAAGCGCTTCGAATACAGACCAATTCCATTTCTAATAGGGATAATAAAATCACCCCCTGCAAGGATTTAAAGAAACATTTCGCCAGCTGTACAAAATCGGGATTTCCCATCCTGTTAGAGAAAACGAAAACTAGCGTCTTCCTGCAACGTGCATTTGCCCGACGTTCGTTCTTCAATATTTTTTAACAATCTCAGAATAAACAGTAATTACGGACGAATCCTTTTTCTACGTAGAGTACAATGTATGTCACGAAACTGTAGAAATCTAAATCGAATAACACGTGAGATCAAGTTTCTATGTTCCGTTGCGACTCGGAAGGTATCCGTCCGTCTAATGGTTGACGCGTACTACTGGAAAAGGTAATCGATCGTCGCGTCGACCGTTATTACTTTCTAATAAGCAAACGTTTCATCGAAACGTTTACAATTGGATTTGTAAAGGCTCGAATAAGCGACGACAGAGTCATCGACGAAATTTTAAGGGAATAATTGAATTTCGAGCAAAACTTTTCCATGCTTCCAGTCATCGATCGAAGCGTATAAGAATTTGTGTATTACTGTGTTGACTGTAGATGATAGATGGCTAACGAGATTGGCAAATTTTGTCGCTCGACGCGAACCGTAAAAATATAAAAATTATTGGAAATTCGATTGCTTATCGAACGGGACGTTTGCGGGTCGTAGAGATTTGAACGAACGCACGAAAATCCAACATTGCTTTTGCAATCTTTCGTTCTACCAAGCTTCGTGTTTCCGTTCCCTAAGCGTCTCTCTATTATTTAAACTCTCTCCTAGTCGCTCGTCTGAAATATGCACCGCGTTGTTAGATTATCGGTTAGGGACTGGGTCGAGTTAGGTGGTGAAACGTTCCTATTCCTCGAACTTTACCCTTTCGCAACGTTCGTAATGTCGTTGCATAAAAAATATAAAGAAATGTGCGATACAGAGCAAACGAATGACACCAAGTTGCCATTAAAGCAAACTCGGTTTCATCGATCGTACGTATGTATTTCGGTCGTTAGAACCGACACGAAAATCACTAAAGGGCCAAAGACTCGCGACTTTGGCGAAACAATCGTTGCTGCTAGCGAGAAAACGCAACGAACGAGTATTCTAATTAGGATCACCGGTGAATCGCGAATTTCCTTAAAAGCAAAAACAGGTTTTCCAGAATCTCGGAATCGCGTCAGCGGCAAACGTTTAAACGTTTTCGATGTTTCGTTGGAACGTCGCGACTCGGGCTCTCCGTAGGGTAGACAATACGAGCGAGTGGTCGCATTTTTAACGGAAAACAACCGCCCTCCTCGGTTCTTGCGTCGCCGCCTCCGCACTCGAAAAGTAGAACGCCTAACCCCCGAGCAACCTGATCCAGTTTCCCGCGACTCATCCGAAACGTCGATCAACCGAACCGACGCGACGCGACGCGATGTATACCGTTTGCACCCGTGAGATTAGCAAACACTGTCGCCGTGAATTCGCCCAAACAACGCTCGTTCGATTATCGAGAAGACTCCTGGTGAGATCGCGAACGAAATAACTCTCTCGCTAATTAAACTATCTATAACCTGTCGCTTGCAATGGATTGAACTTTGTCTCGATGAAACGTCAATAATATTTTCCTTCTTCTTACCGGTTGATGGAAGTTTTCAATAAAAATATAATTTTTTTAACGATTTGTAAAAAGGCGGGATCATTTTGTAGTTTAATCGAAAAATTAGTCGTAATTTTTTATGAACGCGCGTCGACGTCGACGTCGACGGCGACGGCGACGGCGACGGCGACGTTATCGGCACGCGAGTCTAAACCCCTAGCACTTTCGATGTTTCTTCGTGTTTCGCGGTAGTTTGCCTCGTAAGGTGAAAGCGAACGACCTTCCCAGCTCGAAAGTAAAGTCCATCGATCAACCGATGAACCGAAGGGAACACGCCACCCTGTGCTCGCTATCAACTGCCGACGTCATCGCCAGTCAGTTATTCCAGTCGAGACTCACGGTCACCACCACCGGCTGACTGGCTAGCGTGTTACTAGCTAGTAGCGCGATACAACCAAGAATTATGTCACTATGCCAAGGCCCAACCTTGCCGCGACATGGTCGCCGATGAATACTGTATGAGACCACCTTATTGCTTCGACCGTGCCGCGCCACGCCAGCAGACAATCGGTCACCACGACTAACTCCGTTTACAAAACGTCGTCGCTGACATCGATTACGTTACCCGCCATCCGTCTCGGTCTTGCTCTTCGGTATCCTTCTAAATAACCATAACGTACTCTTGGAATCACGAACCGAACGAACAAAACGCCTTTCTCCCTCGTTAATTCGAAACGCCGCGCCGCGCCGCGCGGGAATCAAGCCAAACCTCGCCGTCTTTGATAACGTTTAATTATCAATCGTTACGCGCTAAATACGTTTTACGATACAATAATCTGACGCGCGATCAACTTGACTGTTTGTCGGCTTCGCTTAAACGTAACGCCCGCCGCGTCGAACCGATTCAAACAGGCGTTAATATCGCGCCGCGTTATTCCAACGAAAAGTAGCGGTACGATTTATCGCGAGAGAAGATCGAGGATGGGAAACGAATTGCTGCATTAATATTCGAATTGAACGGCGACAGGAAGAAGCTTGGGTAAAATTCATATTACGTATAATCCAATTTTCCAGTCTATCGGCCATCTGCTCGTAAATTTTCCATAGATTGGATTACTCGTCCGGGCAACCAGGCAGATTGTTCGCTTCCAATATAAATATCGAAGATTATAGATAAATTAACGACTACACGATAACCGAACACCGTCGTGATCACCGTGCGTAACTTTAAGGGGCAGTTCACTAATTCACCGTAGGTGAATTTAAATTACAACGATATATTCCTATTCGAAGAAAAATACTTTGGTTTGTAAGTTCAATTTGCGTTGTTCGCACAGTCCTCGAGGTTCCGATCGAATCGATTCCGTTTTCGATAGAACCGAACGACGTGCGTACGATTAATCCGAATCCGATGCTCTGTCTCGTCTAGGTTTGAGTGGTCATCTTCGTTCCGTTCACTCTCTGGGATGCATCGTCTACCTCGTAATCAAACGAAAGGTACCGCGTCGAGGAAATTTGTAGAGTTAAACGGTCGGTCCTGATTTCGAAAATTCCCAACGGTCTATTCGACGAAAACGCGGATCACTGGATTCACCGATAGATAGATCGCGACTTATCGAGTCCGCCGCGTTCCTCTGAAGTCACGGTTGGTTAACCCGATCAACGTCCGACCGTTGGACGTTAACCGACGCTACTCCTGAACCTGACAGACCGACACGGTCCGTCAGACACCTGGCTCTCTGACCGGTGGGTGTAAACCGGTGGTTTTCCTGGACCTAGCCGGCCAACGCGACGCTCGATTATTGATCGAGAGTCGCGACCGTTGTTCATTACGTGGCATACCGATTTTCATCGCAACGTTCAAACTTGGCTATCGTCTTTCCTTCTCTCTCTTTCTCTCTCTCTCTCCCCCCCCCCCCTCCCTCCCTAAGTGTCGAACGAACATTGGTCGACGTCGGTCAATGGCACCTGGCGAAACCGCGACTGCCATTAGTTTCGCGAACAATTTTCCCGCCAAGTTCGTAACGGCTGACGCGTTGCAAGACGAACCACCAAAAGAGCAAAGCACAGATTAAAAAGAAGCTACGATTCGAGAAAAGGTCTCATATCATGCAAGATATTTCCGTTGCTTTAAGGGTATTTTTTGATCGTAAACAGCTAATATTCTAGGATTCGTTTCGATTCGTCGTGGCCTACATTTTAAGCCCGATTTTATCGAAAAGGCACTCGCCCCATTCGTATCCTCCTCTTTGCGAGAACAAAGATTTTCTTTGAAAGAAAACGGAAGAGAACTCGGCCATTCTAGATTCAAATGGCAAGGACGTTGTAAAGCGCGAATCGCGACCGCGATAAAAGAAACGAACAAAAGAAATTAACTCCATAAAGAAGGACAACGAAATGAAAACGAAGGAAGGAAATTGTGCACGGATCGCGAATATTCTTTAGATAATCTTACTTTTAGTATAACGTTGCTTTCAATTGTCACGCCATGATCGATCGTGACAAGTTTCGAGCGGCGTGAAACGGCGACGTACAAGTTTACGCGAGTCGGCGCTCGCCAAGTGTTTTCATTTTCCACCTTTCGGCGTGACTGAAAGCGCAAGCACTTCTAGTCCAAACACTTGGATTTTTAAGAATGTTCGGAAGAGAGCGGAAGCGAAGGAGTTCCCCGCGCCAAAAATGGAAACGTGGAAAAAGCAAGGTGAGAACCTCGAGAGTCGAGGGGAGGAAATTCGGGCGAGACGGTGACATTTGCGAGGCGAGCAAGAGGCAAAGAACGAACAAGATGCTCTTAAGAAAAGAGTGATAAAGCAGAGGCAGTTAATTGGGAGAGTGGAAAGACAACGACGACGACGGTCGCGAAGATGATTCAATTCGGGGGTTAGGCCCAAGATTCGAATAGGCAAGAAAACCAACCTATACGCGTACGTCCGCGTCTCGTTGCATCCCCACACGCCGTTTGTTAATTACTCGTTTACGTAATTAACTCTGTAATAGCAGTTAATAATTACTCTAGGTTCCGTCTGACCATCGCAACCGCAAGAACTTGCGCGTCCGTTCCCTATTCGGTAACGAGCACACTATTATAAATTAACGCTGGTGCAAACAGTAGACGAAACAGCTTCGAAATTTCCGCGTTTAACTGCTCGGTTACCGTTCGGTCGTTTGCGCGGTTTCTTCCTCTTGAAATTCTTAAACGTAAGAAATATTGCTGTTAATACTCGCAACGGACACGGCAAGGTCCAATTACTCTTTATCGATCCCGATGAGCGGACAGTTTCCGTGCCGCGTACTTTGAAACTAAGTTCCCGCCGCCGTTGAATGTCGCTTTTCGAGTCGTCGATACGGCTCCTCGACGTTTTCTATGCCAACGAAGATTAATTAGTTGGATCGGAGGCGGAATATCGGGGAGGTTCTCTCTCGAACGTCGTTATCTATGAAAGTTGCGGAGAACTTGTTTCGCGTTAACCGAAAGATATATGTAGAGATACAGTGACCGGGGGAATAACGCATGCGTAGAAACGTACGACTGTATAACTGGGCGTCAACGGTTCCGTATCACGGATCCAGGATATCTTATCGTCCGAAACAAGTGTCTCTTAGAACGTACGATGTCGTCCGTTGCGAGCGAACGTTATCGACAGCTGCTGCTATTGTAATTGGGTACTTGGGGTTTAGAGGTTCCGGACACTTAACTTTACGATCATCCAAAGTTCATCGACTCGAGTGTTCCGGTCAAGTACGAGCTTCGAGCAAACTCATCTCGTGCCTCTATCCGTTCTCATCCTCTTTCTCGTTTAACCCTCGAACATCTCGGGCTTCCTCCTTTTCGAGGAATGTGCGACCGAGTTAGAGACTCCGTAGAACTTTGTTACGCTCGTTAACAATGTAAAATAACGAGTCGATTGTCTGGTACCGGGTTGCCCTCTCTATTTTGACGTTAATCGCCTCGTTGTTCCCGCGTAATTGCTCGTCTCGTAGAAATAGCGGAGTTTCCTCGAACCGAAGCTAAGGTTTCGAAGCTCCTTTCACGCAGAAAACGCAACGATTCTGCATCGAACAACATCCAATGATGATTATAGTCCTCGGTGAGCGCAGCAGGAGATTCTTCGTAATAACCGGTATTACTCGATAAATGGTCGGGCACAGGCGTTCGCGGCATCGAACACCACTTAGCTTTAATGAAAAAAGTTCGTTAGAAGTAGTTGTCGGCGAGAACCATTTCTTAATGTCATCTTCGATGCGCGGTGTGTTGCGGGAACGCGTAAAAAATTACGGAAAACGTTGGTAATATTTTTTCCGCCAACGCCTCGGTTTTATTTTCTTTATTTCGTGTTTCTTTTTTTTTCTTGTTTTTTACGAAAAGTCGCGTGTCCCGTCGCGCGTGGTTTATCTAAATGTTCTCTGCTTTGCGAAGCCAAGATAAAACACGTTTTCCGCGGCGTGCAACAATCGAGTAGACTCCACTGTGTACGTAATTTTAATTCGCTAAGAGAAAGGACCGTTGTATCTCTCACGGTTGCTTTTTAACCGTACCGTTTCGAAATTGTTTCAGGTTAATTTGGTAAACAACCGAACGTTGTTGCATCTACCCAAGATGATCAGGACCGATAATAGTTTGTCGCGATCGGAATACTTGGACACAGAGAATGCCATGTAAACGAGAGAGACAATATTTTTATTCGTGCAACCACCGTGAAACAGAACGCAAAAACGATATCGTTCGACCTATTTCCTAAATTATCAAACGCGAAACATGGTTCGGCTATTCGGTTTCCGTTCGTTGGGTCGGTTATCTCCACGATATTTGCCTTGTATGATATTTTCGCTTTCGCGTCTCAGTTTAAATTTCTACAGAAAGGGCAACGTTCTCGGCGAATTGTCTACTCTGCTGGCAAGACAAGAATAAGACCTATAACAGATGGTCGAGGTTAGGTTTAAAAAGAGTTTATTTTATGCCGACGATTGGTACAACAAAGTGATAAGTTAGTTAATTCTGGTACTGTTCCATTCGGCGCGATTACACCCTTAGAAGATCAAGTCCTTCTTTTTAGAGATCAAGTATAGAGGAGTCTATAAGGCACGGTAATCACGCGTCTCGGCTGCTCGATCCTGCATTTAATTGCCGATTATGAAGAATTATCGAATCGCGATTGGGATATTCCGAAAACGGACCGCGACGGTATACAATTTATCTTTGTTATTTGTTCGAATCACCGTTACGGTTTCTAGTTAAATTACACGATTCAGCGACGGAATAGCTTGCGATTCAACCGTTAAATCACGGCTTTAACTCCGATATTACGAATTTCTGTTGCAGATCCAGTTTCGAGATCGTCGGTTGCTTCGTGAATCACGATCGAAGGCGGAGCACGCGATGAGAATCGAGGATAGAATAAACGATCGATATCGTCGTCGAATTAGCGGAGCTTGCGATCGGCAACAAATCAAACGTCGCAGCGCGACAAATGGCAAATAAACATTGTTTGTTACGCTTTTCAAAGTTTAGGCAATTTCCGTTGCCAATCCGTTGAACGTGTCGCGCGCGCGAAGCCGCACACGAAATCTTCCTTGTTAACAACGTATATATATATCTTTTCGTACAACTATTGCCGGGTCTCGGAGAGTCGTCCGGAAATAGCTCGACGAAGTCTCGTCGTGTCGTTTCTTTCGGTCGCAGCATCCGTACAACTACGACCAAGATATGGAAACGAGGCTACGTTTCCAATTAGTTGGAGCCAAAGAAGAAACGTAAATAGACGAAATAATGTTTCTCGGGAAATAACAACCGCCGCAAAGGGTGTACAAGTATCGAACGTGTCGAGGATTTGAGAAGAAAATGATGGAACGCGCGAATAATCGAAGAAACGAACCGTAGGTGTAAGAAAAAGAGCAAAAGTAACCCGACGCGTTCGAAGGATAAGAACGGGTAAAATGAACGTGGCGTAGCCGTCGATTCGATACAGTCAATTAACCCTCGACGCTATTAGATTTAAGCAAGCAGCGATCGTTTTCGATGCACGCGAAAATAGGAACCGGCGTGGCAAGATTATCGCCCGAGGAATCGGAGGTCGGGCAAAATAGAGCCAATTAAAATCGTCGAACGGTAATAGCTTTTACAACGCACGCACCGAAAGCATTCGAGCAACGCACGATGGCCGCCGTCGTTCCAAGAAAATTTCGACAGCGATGCTGGCATCGTTTGTTAGCGGCCGCTTACCTGTGCGCGTCCATCCTGTGGCTAGACGGAATTTTGAGTTGCGACGGGCAGAAGCCGATAAACCTCGGCGGTGCCAAGAGGCGAGACGTTTACATCGCTGGATTCTTTCCGTACGGCAACCACGTACCCGAAAGCCACGTTGGTCGTGGCGTTATGCCTTCGGTCAAGCTCGCCGTAGATCACATCAACGAAGATCCTTCCGTGCTCAGGAACTATCGGCTGCACATGTGGTGGAACGATACAGAGGTGAGTGGACCAGGAAATTATGTTTAACCCTCGCTAAAATAAATTATATTCGTTGCTTGTTACGCCTCGCCAAACGTTAAAGGCTGTACCAAAAGTAGCTGATAAAACGTACAGGGAGGTATAGTTTTGATTATCGCGTTATTTTATTACCGTTAATGTTATCATTTTCTCAAGTAGTATAACTCGGTCACTGGTCAGACGCATCGAATGCAGACGAAGCACGGGATAACAAGTTAACGTCGCGTTGTGGGTTTCTTTACGATTTTAGTCGAGGTAAAACATTTCTCTCCGAGATAGCAGATAATTAAGCATGAAACTGGTCGAGAAGGCGCAGAATGAAATTTCCCGGCAAGAGATGTTAATATTTTCCTAAAGAGCAGTACGCAAAGAGACACTGGTACTACCGTTTTGTTTACAAACGAATAAATTATAACGTTACGTTCGATTCTCGTCGAATAATTCCGCGTTAGTTGTTTCATCGACCTGTCCCCGTTAAATTTATGCCGTTAAAATTGAACTCGGTAGGTAATCTTACCAGTTTAATTTATTTTTATTTTGCATATTCATTGGATCCATTCCGCGAAACGTATCGTGCATAGATTCACCGTAAAATCAATTTATTCGTTAGCGTGCGTACCGCGACTGGTTTACGCGTTACATGCAAAAAGATTGACCCGAATAATTAGAGGAATTTATACTGGTACCGTCGCGTCGGATGTCTTCGCGAACCAGGATTTTCTTGTTTTATCGTCGTTCCGCCGGCAACGAAAAACGCAGAGAACAGCGATCGAAATTTCACAGTCGTTTAAATCGCGTCATCGTACGTTTTAAATCAACGACTGTGCACGGAGGTCTCATAACCGCTAAAACAGAGAACCGGTTACCGTTGCAAAAAGTTCCAAGTGGTTGCCAGTGATAACTCTGCTTTTTCGCGGTTAAAGAACCAAAGATAACATTTTTCACAAGGTACGCGTTATTTGTCTCGCGCATCCAACAGAAAATACGAGTGATCAAGTTTCACGATACGTCGTACATCGTAGTATATGGTAGTTTGTTGTTGACCATAGTCCAAGAAGAAGAAGAATAGGAACGTGGCGATTGGTTCGATCGCGAGGGCGGTTCCGTGCTTAATATTCCGGAGGTATTCGGGTGCGATCGCGGCAATCAATTTTTTAAATTCCACCGACCCGATCGATATATCGAGAACCTTCTCCATACGAGCTAAACGTCACATTTAGCTTTTTAAGGATATGGGTTAGTAGGTCTCTCGACGACACTGTGCTTCGTAAAATGGTACTAAAAGCAAGGCTAGGAATAGAAGGGATAGAACGTTTCGCTTCGCGCAACAAAATTGCTGGAGCTCTTTGTTCCGTCTTTCTTCTAGTAAGATCGAATGATCTCCATCCGGCGGAACGTGCAAAATATTTTAAACACCCACCGCGAACAGATTTTTTATAAACGCGAGCCTTGTTCGCGGAGATACGATATTTCGTTTAATCTACTAAATAAGACGTTGGAGTATTCGTTGGAGGAAACAACGTCTGTGCTACCGAACGGAACGTTTCTCTTACAAACGATCGACTCGACTCTCTCTGAGCATAAACAGCCGCATTAACCAAAGTCTTTTGCCTCTCAGAGTACCTCCCTGTTTGAAAGGAAATCCGGTCAGATAGCGGAACATCGATCGTTCTTGGCAGACATTTTTTTTAAACGATGCCACAGACTCCAACGATCAGCCTGCAATCGTTTTCTAACAAAATGTTCCCATGAAACTTTAAACGACCTCCGGGGTAAAGTAAAGATAGTTTAAACGTTCCGCTGCTACTTTTTTATATTTGACGAGCGATCGTGCGCTCACTAGCGGAAAATTGTACACGGATACGGATTGTACATGGAAGCACGAATCGATAAGTTTAGTCGTCTTGGATGAGGAGAATCGACGGGTTCCGGTAACGATGTTAATCGATCTAAAAGAGAGCACTTAACGCGCCCGCGTTTCTCATTGAAAGCTTACCGTGTCGTTCGGTTAGGCCGTCGACATCACTTTCCGATGGTCGACAATAATTCATTAATTGCACGGTTTGCAAAACATTTTCATCGGAAGCTGATTTGTGCTTCGAGTAGCCTCGACGCTCTCCCATTTACGCTTCGCGTACAAATGTCGTGGAAATATGGAAGCGTGCCATCCGCATTCTTTCGCAACGCACATTAGATGTACGTACCTACGTATGTATGCTCGAGGAACGATTCACAGGAAGAGGTGCGTTATAAATAACTAGTCTTGCATCTGAAATCAATGACTTCGTCCTAGACGTTTTCTAGTTGAAAGAGATGAATTATTATTCCGAAGGGCGATTCGACCGTGTTTACGAGACGTCGCGACAGTAGACTGTAAGAAGAATACAGCTCGAAACGTACCGTTTCGAAAATAATTACCCCTAGAGGTGTAAGTATCGACGTTGAATCGAATTTTCGTGAAATTCGATATTACGCAAATGACCGAGCACGGTAGAGCGTTCGATGTTATAAATATGTAGCGTATCGGTGCGATTGCGATTGTTTGCGAATAATAAACAAATTCGTTGCATCAATTCGATGTTTCAATACGTTTCGCAAAATTAGATTTAATATTTTAAAGCGATACCGACGATTTAAAACGATCACGATGCTGGACCAACGTATGCAATTTCCGTGAAACAGTCGTAACACAAACAGTACAAAATCCATTTCAATTATCGAAAACGAAGTACGATTGTTCGTGTATTGGAAATCGGTATTTCTCCGAATTCTAGGATTCGCGACTGATTTCGCTCGCGCGAAATGTTTATTTGCTCGAATGGCGAGCAACCCAAGAGTCAGAAGTTGGAGCGAGAGAACTCGAGAATTCGAGTAGAGTAGGTAAACGAATGGCGCGCCACGTTCGATGATAGTATGTATCGCTACGTATGTACGTCGTACAAACGTTCGTTTCTTTTTTCTTTTTAAATCGGAACAAGGAAATTGCATTCGTTTATTATGGTAACTTAGTTTCGAGTTGATATTCCATTAAGTTGCAACAACGTTGAGCTTTTGCACCATGAACTCCGAAATCGATCTACACGGACGGCGATAGCCCTTTGGCGCACGTGGCGCATCGAAAAACGTTTCTCTGTATTTGGCTATTCTAACCCTGTTACCTTCGCGCTCCATTAATTCGAGGAAATTTAAGGGAATTACTCGGGCACGCCTAAAAGTCGTATTGTTACGTGGGCAGAAATTACGCGAGAGCGTTTAAAAGTTTCGCCATTGTACCGAAACGGAAAACTATGTCCCCATTGTTCCTGTATATTTCGTCCGCGTACGTACTGCATTCGATTCGTTGCCTTTATACAAAAGAAAATATTTCGAATCTTGAAAGCTTTAATGGAACGTGTGCGGTTCGCTTTCAACGAACCAAGACTCGGTGTACCGGTGAATTCGTCGTCGCACCAGCCGTTCCGATTTTACCGGAATCGTGTTGTTTGATCGTAATGACGAGCATACATAGCGAATTCCTTAAACGAAGAATTGGCTTGATTACTATGGACTGAAGAGACGATGTGTTTCGTAAGGTGTAAACGTTTGGTGAAAAATCGCGATGAAAACGTAACTGAGAATAGGTCGTGTACGAAGAAGAAGTTGAAAGACGTAGCTGGAGCCAGAAAGCCTAAAATTAACGTCACGTTCGATCGTAAAAGCTCAGGGAAGGATGAAAGCGGCGTGTCGCGGCGCGGCGGTGGTCGGTGCGATGGTCGAAACGTTGAACGCGCGGGAACGCGAGGGTGACACACGATCTGGAAGAAAAGGGGATCCGTCCGTTCGCGATCGATCCGCAAATAATCGCGACCTACAGCTTCACCGAGCAATAATAACAGTTCACCTATCGGAGAAGCACGAGAGCATCCTTGTCGATAAATTGTACGGAGCATCTGTGAAAGGGCGCACGGAACCAGCTGCGTTTCCTGCTACGCCGGACATTGCCTCGATCGTACCTCGAATACTCGTCGATCCTTTTAACGAGCGGGAGCCGACGGTTCCAAGGAGTAACCTTTCCAACTTCATTTAGGCAGTGTACGTAATAGGTTATCAAGTTAGAGTCGGTTGCCACGGCGAAATAGCCTCTATAAAATTTCAACAGACGCGACGGAGGAACGGAAAAAGAAAAGAGGCTCGAGGAAAAGATTGATAGAACCGAGAAGATAAAGAGGGATGACGAGGCGTAAGCGAGCCAGAAAGAGACACGTGAAAAGTAATGGGAAACGAGAAGGACAGAGGTAGAGAAAGCTCACCTTGACTCGGTGGCTGTGCAGTATCGATCCGAGTGGTAAACTCGCTAATATAATTGTCTCCGTACCGCGAAAACTATCAGACCAGGAGATACGTACGTAGGTTGTTGCGTCGCGTAGGTGACGTTGCCGTTTCTAATTCCCGACCATCGGAAATTTATTCAGAAAATTTTCGCACCCCAACGAACGAACCGCTTAATTTTAACCGTTCAACGAACGAGGGGAAAGTCGTTTCGCTAGCGAGGAAATTAAATATTCGCGCGGCGAGTTACTTACCGTGATAGTCTGGACGCGCAACGCTCGAGAAACTGTGCTGCTTTCTCGTTCTTCCGGAACGTTGAAATTTAATCGGAATAGCCGTGATCCGTTTTCGAAAAAGAAACGTTAAATTGTCCATAGCCATTAAAGAAGAAACAACAAGAAAAAGAAGGGGGAAATGTGCTTTTAAACGGAGCGAAGTTTGCGCGCCGCGGAAATCAAGTTTCCCACGCGACTCTGCGAAAAAGTCTGTACGAGCAAAAGGAAACGCTGTTTACCGTTTCATAGTCGAAAGCTTAGAAAGTGTCCGGATTAAGTTAGGATTGGCTGAGACGGAATAAAGCGTAAACACGGAACGTTGGCACGAAACAGCACCCCTGAGCGATAAAGCTAACTGTATATGTGTCCGTAGTTTACCGTGTTCTTTGGCTCGCGCGAAAGAACACGTATCGAGCGATAAAATGATAAAACGACGTTTTCTTAATCCAGTAACACCGAAACCGGATCATTGGATCGAATTGGGAAAAGATTTCCGCGACGCGTGTACCGGTGCACGCATATTTAGGCTCTAGATGTAAACCGTTTAATTCGTGCGGCTATAGAAACAGGAAACTGCGGAAGCAACAATAACAACGGTAACGCAATTACTCGTTGCAAACCGGTGACACAACTTGAGCCGGATGCGCTTTACAAGCAACCATGCGCACAATGTCGGTCAAAAGTTGTAGGGCGAACGGGGGTATCCGTCATAAATAAATTTCCTATACTCGTTTTACGTTCGATCGCAAGGCAAGAATTATTTTCTTAACCAGCGGCGTTCCTACTCCCAGAATCATATTCGATCGATTCACGTTTCGTTCGACGAATCGATCGAATAACGTTGGCAAGAAAAAAGAACGGTCCTCGCGTTGAAATCTCTCTCGGCGCTAGAATTTGTATGAAAATTCGACTGCGTTTCAAACGCGGTCCTCGTTAGCAACTGCGGATAGAATATGTACAATTAATTACGGATTATTCGATTGTTCTTTGCTCGAACGTACTCGAGTATTTATTCGCGCGAATTCGCGTTCTCCATTTATAACGAGCTCCCTCGTAATAACAGTTATTATTCGCTACTTTCGGGTAAACAAACACGCATCGTTCACTGTAATTTCGATGACCGTAAATTGATTTATCGGCGCATGGTAGCGGGAATTTAATACCGTCTCTTTTCCACCGTCGTTCGAATACGGTGTAACGATCTCTCGACGATGCATTTTATCCTTTTCACTGTTTTTTTTTTCCACCTTTCGTCTGCTTTTTCTTTTCCAACGCGTCGAATAATATTTCAAAGACGTTTATACGTGTTTCCTAGTCGAAGGATAAACTCTCGATTTTCACTTTTTCGATTTACGAGTTTCTTGGCGGCACGCGTTCGCGACACGACAGGGAAATCGAATCCTCTTCGACGTTCAGTTGTTTGCCATTGATCGCGTCGGGTTGCGTTAATCGGTGTTCCATTTGTCGCGTTAATCGAGCCGCGATCTAATTGTATGTTAAATTGCCGACCGCTTCGACGCAGAAAGCGTCAGTGTCCATAATCTAAAGAGATCGAGTTGACGGAATAATAGCTACGACGATCGTCTTCCCCCGAGTAATCGTAACGCGTTCGTCTCTCGATGAGAACACTAAAATTAGTACGCACAGCTGTGCTGCTGGATCTGCTCGAGGCACGACGCGGTGTCCAATATGATCTGCCGTTCTCTCCAATTCGCGACGAACGCTATTTTCGCGCGTTTTAGATGAACATTTTTAATTTAACGAGAATCGAACCACCGTCGGCGCACCGCCAGCAACATTTTCTTTCACCGAGTTGGATCGTCGACGGTGTTATCCGTCGTTGGATAAAATGTATTTGCGATTAATTAAGTTAGAATCGATCGACGCGTCGAAACGCCAAGATACAATTTATCGTATCCCCGGGCCAGTTGTTATTGCAAGACCGGAAAAGGATAAGAAAGCGCTTGATTCTAGCAATCACGGTCGTTACGACGAGCTAACGTAATTTCTTTGAGACGAAGATTTCTATCTTTTAGCTTGTTCCGAGAAATCCCTTACTCCGGCGAGCATGCCTTTCCTCTTAGTTTCTCCCTCTTCTTGTCCAACGGAACGAAATTTTTTCGCAAACGTACGCTACCCAATAACGCAACAATTACTTGGATTAATTGAATCTCTCTCTCTCTCTCTCTCTCTCTCTCTTGTTTGACGTAATCTTGTTTGGTGCAATTTAGTTCAATTTGGTGCTATTTGTATTTACGTGATGTCGATTCGAAAGCTCCAAAAGCGTTCGAAGCGTATGTGCCGGTGTATTTACCGAACGAAAGTACGAATAAATTTTTAATCGCATCGTAGCTGAACTCGCAAGGAACAACTCTTTCTCGATCGATAGAGGACGCGTCCTTTATGGATTCCAAGTAACGCGCGGCATCGAACGAACGACTGTAAAGTTTTTATTCGAAACACGCCGAGCTTTCTAGCGTGTACCGAACGGTATAGAACAATGCTGCGCTGTAGGTAGTATGCACCGGTTAAGCGAGCCATAGCTTTTAAAAGTTGAAAAAACCTTGTCTAGAAGATACGTTGCCCATTTTTTATTTATCTTCCGAGTGATTGAACGCAGTAGTGTAACAAAACGGGACGGGATCGTCGTATAGACACGATTTACGACCTCAATCTTTCGTGACAGTCAACCTCCGCGAACGAAAGGGCGTCGATGGAATAGCATTCTTGGTCTTTTAAAGTAAAACTCTTCGATGGTGTTGGTTCAGTTTGTCGTTGGAAGCTCGTTAACCAACACTGTCAGCCATTGTGTCGCGCTCGTTCTTCTCCGTTAAAGTTTCAACGGCGGCACTTATTGCCAACGAGCCAGTCCTA
The DNA here is from genome assembly GCF_051014445.1 of Colletes latitarsis. Lineage (NCBI taxonomy): Eukaryota > Metazoa > Arthropoda > Insecta > Hymenoptera > Colletidae > Colletes > Colletes latitarsis. The sequence continues at coordinate 22,549,708 of NC_135140.1, forward strand.
AGGTGATCGCGCGATCGTGCGACTTAAGAACCCTTTCGTATCGTTATTCCACGGGGAAACGGTGATTAACGATCCCTCGTGGACCGTTTATGCAAGTATGCGCTCGAGATTTCGGTCGAAAAGCTGTAACTCCTGAAGCTCCGGCGCTAAGATTTGAGCAAATAGCACTCGAGCCGCGATAGGAAGAGGAAGAGGAAAAGCACACGATCCGGTTCAGAGCCGGAACAGCTAGCGATGGAACGGAGATGCTTCGAATGGTTTCGAAATTTCCCAAACCCAGACCTAACCCTACCCGAGATCACCATTCCTCGGTCCATCCTAGAACCGTAAACGACCTGATCCGCTTAACGGGCTCCGAAAGTCTTGCTAATCTCGAGAGCTTTAAAGCTTTGATATTTTTCGAGTAGCTGTAGTAGGTGTTAAGTAAACGAGAATAATGCATCGAGGGAACTTTTAATTCATACTGAAACGTAGTCTCTAATTAATTTGGACGTAGCCGCGGTATTGCTTCCATACTTGATCGGATTTCTCGTAAAGTTGAAACAACGAGAACCGAATGGCCATTGGTAGCCAACGCTGTGACTCTTGGAGTCTATGTATAACGACTCTCCCTCGTCCCCGTGGCTGGTGTTCCCATTCAACGGGGGTGAGATGTTTGCGATGGAATTTGAAAGTTCAACCCCGTCGAGAGCTTCGGTCCTTTCGAAGCTCTCAACCACTTCACCCTTCGCTGTTATGTGCCGCTTTAACTCCACTCGTCCCGTCCAGCCCCCCTCTCCCTGTGCCTCTGATCCCCGCTCGCTGGATTTAAAGGGACGATCGAAAGAAATCCGTTCCTCTCTGTTCTTCGGTTCTCGTTTCACGAGATAACTGAATTCATTACGAGGGTCCTTTAATTTCGAAGGAAACCTACGTCGATCGCGCGATCTACGATAGAAAACGATCCAAGCGCAAACAGATAAATCGTCCTACGTCTCAAGTTCTGCTATCGAGCGTTGCTTGGCTCCACGACTTACAATTAACTGTTAAAAGACGAGGCTTCGAGATCACGATCGTATTTTTCCTAGATCTTTGGCCGAACGTTTTCTTCGTACGTTTCCCCATCGATAGGTCGCATTTAACGGTGAACGGTCGCGCGCATTTCGAACGAAAGCAAAAACTGCGCGAGGCACTAGTCGCGCGTGATGCGCCTGTCGTATAACCAGCAGATTTAACCGGCACAAAAGAAGTCGTTCGTATTTAACAAAAAAAAAGGGGCCCTCGGCGAAACTGTTTTGTTTTGTTTTGCATTTCAGTTCCGTTGATCTTTCATCGAACCCATCCGCCGTGAAATACCCTTAAAAAATGTTTTGCCTAGTGGTAAACGTCAACCATGCACGAATCGTCTGCCGCACACGCTGTTTGTATTCCAGTATACAATGGCCAATTTATCGAAACTAGATTTACAGACCATCGGTGTCCTCCGTTTGTAAAACATCGTGTCTCCGTTCAGAGGCGTTCGTCATAAATTTTTCCGACAATTCCAAGCCGATCGAGTTTGCGAGGCGAGCGTTCGCGATGCAATTTTGCCTGCGTTTCGTCGATGTTTTCGATATTAAGTATACCATAATTAACGGCACTCTAATTATTCCACGGCTCGTTAGATAATACGAGTTTCTGTTTCGAGGTGGAAACCAGATTTGAGGCCCCTCTACGTAATTGTGGAGATTTTAATTAACGAGGAAACTCGATTACGCTTTCTGCGGCTATAATAGTGTTGGACGATAGAAGCGCGCAAACTGCGCATCGGGGAACGATAGAAAACGCCAAACCCATCGATACGTTACGTTTCAAATTCAAATTATCTCTTCGTTCAACTACCATCATTAAAGAGAGAAGGCTCTCGCTCCCGGGAATCGCATAATTTTATGCGCAATAATTATTCACGCTAAATAGTTGTAACGAACCAGCATCGCGATAACCAAGCAGTAAATGAAACTGAAGTTTCTTCGGGAAATCGTGTTTTCTTTTATTTAGCGAGAATTTCAGCGGGTCGGGTCGTTGAATCGTTGAAATTTTCATTGTACGAGTACTCGACGCGTCCGATATTTATCGATGTCAAACAGAGCGGAATATAATTTTTCCACAACTGTCGTTTAAAATAACACAAAAACGGGGTATGATGGTATCGATGAAACGGCACCTCGTAAAAAACCGCATCTGCGTGTTGGAACGGACACGCGAAATCCCTTCTGCGAGAATAAAGAACATCGTTCGGGTAAAATTATTTTTAATTTATAATACGCTCGATGCTCGTACATGTTATACTTAAATGTGTGGTTTGCAGTTTCTGCTTCGAACAAATAATTTTTTATCATAGTATTTCCTAGTATGCATAAATACGTTTAAAATACCTTGGAATAAAGTTTTTTAGTACCAAAGATAAACGAATTGAAACGTGGAAAAGGATCTTTGGTCCGGGGGAAAATTGACCGGATTTTAACGACGCATTATGCACACATAATCCAGAAAAGTTGGCAAGTTTCGGGTCGGATACGCGGTTAAGTTAATAGTGGTAATTAGCATGTCTCCGAGAGCCGCGCCAGGAGGCAGAAAGATAACGTTTACGTCGACAATTGAGATCGTTCCGGGATGCAGGCTGAATTCGGAAGTGTACGAAACTGCACTGCTTCTACCTGTACTTTTGCCTCTCGGTCGTTAAGGTTAAATCGAGTCCCGAAGTACGGTGTTCATGGATCGTGACTTATCTGCGAAGAACGCTGCTTCCAGCTGAATGGAAGTTCCGCGTATGATTCTTCGTTTCGAGAGATTAGGGACTGGCGAATTCTCGTTCGACGGTGTGCCGTCGGTGGAACTTGGAAAACTTTTGCCTCTAAATTGCTCGATATTAGCGTTAAAGCTAAAACGACGAGACAAGTTTTCGATGAGCTCCGGAACGAGGGAAAGTCTACGGTTCGATCGAAAAAATTTTCTTCTTCGAAACGATAACTAATCCCAGTTTTTTTATTTTTTTTATCGAACGCGTAAATATAAAAAGGAAGGAACGATAACTAGTTGAAACCCTAAAACGTAAGTTTCGGAAGTCGATGTATTATAGATAGCAAACTGGACCACGAATCGAAGAAACTTGTGGCCTTGCTAGACGAGTGCTCGAAACTTTGTAGCTTATTTTCTTGGCAACCCTCGGGTTCCGAAACTTATACTCAAACACGTATTCCTTATTTCTCCGCGATGAACGGTTGGATAAAGGCAAGAGTTCGATCGTACTTGTCGTTTTTCTTTCCAACACCAACCAACCGAGCCTTTAACTAGACGGTGCGTCTTGTTTGCGCGAATGAAACTCGTTCGAGTAAAAGCATCGCGCGTCCATACATACTATAATCTCCGGTACGCAGTACTCTTTTCGAATAAAATTTCGATTCCGCTCGGAGCTAGCGCACCGATTGTCCTTTGTATTTCTTTGTAACTTTACGTTGCGATTTTCAAACGGCAGGTCGGTCCGAGAGTTAAATCACCGTTGTCCTGCATATTCGAAACTCTCGATCGCGTCGATCGGCGATCGTTCGTTCGTCGAGTTTTTGCTTTCGATCGAACCATCTACGCTTTATCCGTTTAACAAAGAGAAACGCGTCCTGCTAGACAAGGTCTATAATTTGATGGTAGACTGAAATCTCGCGTATCGATAATGAGCTCACGGAGACGACGGTATACAGAGCGCGATCGTGTAATAGGATTTCGGCGCATCTTACTAATCTCGTTCAACTTTTTTAACTTGCCACGCTCACCTTGGCTGCGCTAACAAATTAAATATAGCGAACAAAGGATAGGAGAAATAATTATTTTCATATACCGGTAATATTTTAATAAAATACTCGATCGTTCTGTTTATCGCAAAATTAATGTGTAGCGACCTGTGTAGGTATTCCAGCGTGAAATATATCGTATTGATTTAGAACGGAAACACGTATCGAAGGGTGATGGGATATCTACGGAAAGAGAGAATAAAATAGCGGCCAAGGGTCGTTGGTAAAGTGCATCCAATGAATACGAAAATATCGGTGTAGCCGAAGGATTTCTCCAGCCTCGATGAATTCTCTTTCAAAAGAACGAACTAATAGGAACGTTTCTCCACGAAAAGAGAAGCATTTAACAAATTCTTAAACTTTTTGCGATACACGCACAACGTTCTTTTAACGTTCTTTTCCCCTATCTTGGACGATCCCAATTAGTAACAGAGTGGGTATCTATTCTTTCGTTCCATCCGGTAGACGTTCGATTTTATTTGCGGCGTTAGAATCGCGAAACGTTACGAATGAATTCCTACGCAAAGAAACGCAAACGACGCGGTGAAAAGTTAAAAAAAAAAAAAAATAACCAAGGGATGAATTTACCGATCCGCGTCTCTGGCATCGACCCGTGTATTTTTATCAGAGATTGCCGTCCCGCGTCGCAGCTAGCATACGAAGCGACTTGCGCGCAATCGTGACAAGTTACACGTTCAATTTGAGCGAAAACAGCCAGCAGAATTGCCTCGTCGATCTCGACAATTTCGTAAAGATTTTCCGTCGAGATTTCGAGGAGGAGACGTAAGAGGAGAATAAAAACTGGAAACACTTTGCAGACGACTAGAATTATACAAATGGCGGCAGAAATAGCTGACTGATTTCAATCGGTCGGTGATCGTCCCGAACGTGCCGGATAAGGGTTCTCGGTGCCGAGAGTTAATTATCGGAATGCATCGCTCTTCGAGTCGCGCGTAAACTCGCTTCATTTTTCTCCGGAGAATATACGTATACATATATCGCACGGGCTACGGTTTCTCTTTGGTCCGTTTGCAACTAGGGAAAACCGATTAACAAACGGGTCACAGCACGCTAAAACGATCCCCCCTTTCATCCATATTTTTTCTTCTCTTTCCGCTGTTTCGACCGAAATATATAACCGAATACACGTCGTAGGTTTGCGTGTATGCGGAGGCACGAAGCGATATCGATCGACGTATGCGGAAACTCGATCGTAACCGAATTTCCTTGATACTCGGCGTTTTCGCCGCTACTTTTTGGCGGAATATGGAATCCAACTACTTCCCTTCCCTTTGCGTTCCTTTACCATAAACATGCATTCGCATCCAGCAGACGCATTCATCCAAGTCTCTCGCGTCGATAGGAGAAAGAAAAAGCTGCGAACCAAAGGCTTTTGCAAGGAAATTGAATAAAACGCACGCGGTGCCAGACAGACGGCTGCATACTTGGCATGCATCAGACACTGACCAGCTACGCGATACACCTCTAGAGTATTGCTACTGTTTACTCGATAACCTTGCAAATCGATACCAGCTTGTCATTTAACTGTTGCTTGTTGTTTCTCCGTTATTCCCCGAGCATCGCAACCACGACAAGCATCGACCTACTTAAAGCGACATTTTTTATTTATCTTTTCTGCCACTTCTGCTCCTCTTACCATTCTACGGTTACACAGTGGAACAGACTTTTTTCTAAGAATAACAAATTTATTTACACGGACGCGGTCCGAATCCGTAATTTCTGCAAATATTTAAATTGTTAATTATTCTGCGAATTCTGGTGGCACAGCGGCTAGATGGTCTTCGCGGACCTATGAAAGCGCAACGAAATTAAAAGTTTCGCTCCTGCGACCGTTCCTCGTTTCGCTCAGCGAGCGCGTTTGCGGCCAGATAATAATATATGCAGTTCGAGGCGACGTCGGGTGAATCGAACCTCGAATTCTAGATTCATCGATTACCGAAGCTGAAACTGCGGATCATTCACTTCCGCAGCTCGGAGAGAATATTAAAATATTTGATGGAATGCTGTTCGTGCAATGTTTCATCGCGATAAAATGTTCGACTCGCGAAGTTCACGCGTGCGAGAAGAAGAATCGTTGGCGCGTTTAAAAAAACTCGATTTCCGTACGATTTTTGCCAAACAACTAAAATCTCTTGGAAAGCTAAAAAACGGAATAGAAAACAGTATGTTTGGATCAGACAGAATTTGGCGGAAGCAACGCATAATCTCGCTAAATATCAGATTGCACGAGACCGAGGCAACATACTCTCGAGCGACGTTGCTTTTCTCGATACCGTATAATGTATTACGATGTATCGATCGTCTCCGATGATTACGTGTAAACATACGGACACGTTACACGTGTAGAAACGCGCAACCGGTGAGGCGCATATATTACGCTCGGCATTAAACTGATAATTCGACGTATTTAACCAAACGTTTGCATATACAGGATAAGATAACGCGACGTGGGAAAATATATATCACGAACCGTATCGTCGCCGTGTTTCTAAAACAATGGTTCTTAACCCCCTTACGTTCACGGTACAATTTAAACGAAGATTCTTTAGTTTTTGGTAAGAATTTTTTAGAAGACGCAATACGTTCTGCTTCGCGACCAATGGTTTAAAGATTCTGCTGCTAGGATATCGAAATCGAGTATATTTTAAGTACTGTAACATTATTCGGGAAGGTAAAAAGAAGAACGAGGCTGAATTTATCGCTTGGTTTCCGATTTATTTCGTGCGTGTCTCCGTTCAAGACCGAACGATCAAATCGTAGGATGGTACGTTGCTGGTCGAATCGTAAAGAAATAAAAATGGTTTTACTCTCTTTAAGAAGGAGGTGGCGGTCAGGTGGCCTTGATTACTGGAGAAGTGGCCACGTGGCTGGATTTCGAGCTGCCTGTGCCGGAAGATCCTTTCCCGGGTGTGTCGAAGCCTTTTAACGAGTCTTTTCCTTTCCTTGGGCGGTGATGTTGACACGATAACGGATCATAAAGGATCATAACCCGACAAAGGCGCGTTTTCACGCACGACATATTACAGTACTCGGATCGATCGATCGATTCGACAATGAAAATCACAAGTGCGCACGATGCGGAGTTAGAGCGTTCAAATAATTGCCTCGTTAAACGCGAAAGGATAAAATAATTTCATTGCCTCGGCTGGTTTAACGGATTAATATCAATTTTCACGGATTTAAACGATCTTTGTTTTGCGCGTACGCCTCGAGAACGCTACTTAATTAAACGGTACTCGGCCGATTTTTTCGCTTTGAGGCCCTTACCGCTTACCCCTGTTTCCGATTCTTCCTAATCACTTAGGTTCTGAATGTTGGTCTTTCTTTTATCGAACAATACGTAAATTCCCGTTGGTTGGTCGGCGACGCATGCGATATCAACGGGACCGCGTATCGAATTAACTACAATAAACGCTTCTTTTCGCGATAGAATAAAATTGCGCGTCGCATAAATACCACTGTGACGAAGGAATATGTAGAACACGCTCCCCGGACGTGTGTCCGAAGCAAAAATCATTCTTGTATTCTGTTTTGCGTGGCAAATGTCAGTGTCGCACGCAAAAATTTACCTCGCGACGGAGACTGTACGCTAGGAAAAACGTAATCGCGGCTAAACACACGGAAAAATTAGGAAAATTACGGCTCGCGTCGGAAAATCTGGTCGGGATTTTAGCAGCACGCGTTCGTTGTTCTTCCGGTCCGCGAACCAAGCGGATTGAAAAAGAGAAAAAGTACGATGTAAAAATAATAAAGAAACTGGAGAAGGAAGGAAACAAAGGAGCAAATCCCAATGCGTTACAAGTAAACTAATGGTACATTTGCTTTGCAAATTCGTCTTTGCGGAATGCCTACTCGCGTCTGATTCTGCAACGCGGCAGACATTTTACAAGCACTCTCTGTACGAGCCCATTGTTCCCTTCTCCGGTCGCATTTCGCGCTTTGCGCCTTTCTAACGAATTCACGGTTGTTCGTCGAACTCCTCTGTTTTGTTCTTCAATCTCGGTGCGATGCTCGTTAAAAATAACGAAACCGCCGTCAAACGATCGCGTAAATTTCATCGTCCAAGAAAGGAGGGAAATTGCCGTCCAAGATAACGAAGAATTTCGCGGCAGGTTCGCTTTACCGAGGGAAACGACCGAATTTTCCGACAGATCTGGTACGTGACCGTTTCCTATGATCGCGAGGCTACGAATCGGTTCGCTCGGAAATAAAGGGAGAACGATTTTCTGGTTGGCGAAAATGAAGCCTCCCGTCCACGGCCGCACCCACACCCAGAGCCCGTTCGCCGCGTCCGCGTCCCCTCGATCGCAAAGCAAGGCAGAAAGAAAGAAAGAAGGACGAGACGCGTCCCTATCGGGCAAGCAATCAACCTACATCTACGAAGTTACTACCGGTAGAGGCGGACAAGTGGCTGGCTAGCGACCTACTAGGAGAGACAAGCGGCGTAGTTACATATCAATTCCCCGGTTCGATATCCAATAGTCGATTGCCTATCGCTCATTTCCTACGAGCAAGAGTTATTGCTTTTCTATAGAGATCCTGGCAGCCAGCTGCTCGCTCGGTCGATCCGGTATCCCGGTGCAGCAGATCGAAGACGAACCGGACTTGGCGATCCGTTGAAAAAGTTCCGCTGTTCGCGGTTAATTTGATCCGTGGTTACATCGATTTATACAGCCTCCTTGGTTGCTTCGACCTCGTAAACGACCGAAAATCTCCTACATGCGACCGAGAAAAAACATTTCATCACCGTCGAAGCGTCTTTCTGCGCGGCCGGTGATGGACGAATCGACCCGTTCTCCTACGGTCAACAAATAACCTTTAGATTGCTTTCCCGACTCGTCGAATTAACTCGGGCCACGAATTACGGGACACGTTCCTATACGCGCGACCTTCTATCCGAGTTTTATCGTTATCGTTCGAACCTGCGATCCTTAAAATCTCGAATAATTCGTAACATCGAGTTTTTCGGGATTTCGTGCAAACCGATTAATTATACGGCTCGTCGTCGATCCCCTCTCTCTAGAGTCTCGTAACCCACAATGGCTGCCACGTAGGATATATTTATTAGCATTCGCTGCTCCTTGTATTTCCTACGTCCCGGAATATTAAGCGGATTTCGTGCTTCTTTGGACAGTCTAATTTCGGGGCAAGGCGAGGCTTCGTTACGCGTGTCCTCTATTAATTCAACGTTTAATCGTCTTATATCGTGAGAGCAACTGCTTCGTGCGCTAAAACGATATAATGTAATTGGGTATCGATTATATCCTACGAAGCTTGAACGTTCGTCTCGTTCGCGTTACGCTTCCTCGTCAGGATAGACGTATTCCGAACAAGAGATCGGTTAACTCGAAGGAATCAGCCGCGTCGCGATTTTCACGAGTTTCGATACCACTTTCGATCTTATTATTGCGCGACGGATATTAATTAAGTGCGGCAACGTCCTTAACGCGCATCGGACGACTATGGATGTATACACGTCGATGGTATACAAGCCGATCCACACGACCGAAACCAATCAGGCCTAAAAGCAATATTTACGAAATCATCGTGCCGATAACGATAACGATCACGGACACCGTCTCGCATGTTAATCGAATTACGCCGAAATTGTACGCGAGCTACGGAAAAAGTTTTCCGAGGTTCTTTCTTGCGTCGCGATCGTAATTGCAATCGCGGAGTCGAGCGTTTCTAAGGAATCATCCTGCGCTCGGGCGCGTCTCGACGGCCGCGTAGCAATTTAAAAGTGCTCCTAGAACTTGAATAATTTTTCCAACTTTTGCTTCCGCAGCAAAAAGCCTCTAATAATTTCTCGCTTCGTCGCGAAACCAAGAGACGAGGAGGACGATGACGACGCGACGAGAACGACAGCGACCAAGAATTCTCCAAAGAGCTCGACACTGTATTCCACGCAACCATGGAAAGGGAAAAGCAATCGACTTGCAATAATTACACTCGGATGGAACACGTTGACGACAAGGTCCGGACCAAGTAGATTTAACAGAGCATCGTAAGGTGTTTAGAAAGTTTTCGGAACTCGGAAAACAAGTAATCGCGAGAACGTGATTCTGTCCGACGCGACGCGATGTGACGCGACGCCTCGCCGTGCCGTTGTGGAAAAACGCGCTCCGACAAAAAACAACACGGATTTACGCAGGACAACCGATCAACGCGTAAGATACATTTTAACGCTATGTCGACGCGAAGCTGCCCGACGCACTCTCTTTGCACGAGCGAACAGTGTAATTGTTGCGCTACATCGTTCAACGGGAATATTATAATTAGGTCGGCGTTCATTAGGAACAGCGCTGCCGGGTCAGTGTGCCCAGTCTATTTAATATTTCGGGAGCGGTATCGAACGATCGCGGTCGAAGCGGATCGAGGGCAACCTACGCTGTCCTCGATAGGATCTCCGGGATCAGCAAGATTAACAGAATTAATGGGTTTAACGGAGACCGGAGGATCTCGAAATCATTAAGCACTGGGAGTATCGCGTCTCGGATATCCATAGCATCGATCTCGATCAAATTGATTAATTTCTACTTGCTTCGGTTTACCAGACAAAGAAACAAATACGTTGAGGTTGTTTCGCGTTCGTTATTAGCGCGGAAACTATTCTGCAATTTAATATTCCGTCGATCGGCGTTTGTTTGTTGCCCTTCTGCTCGAGTTTACCACTTCCCTCGTTCGTTTCCTTCGAACGTTTCGTTTTCCGACTTGGAAAACAAAAGTTTCCGATGACCTAGCGTCGATATGCATTTCACCGTCGAGTCATCCGCGACCCACGGATCGATTTCGGCGAACCGAGCGTTTGCGTAGAAACCGCGACGTATTTTATCGCACGGTTCCTGCTTCGATGCAAAGTCAACTCTCGATTCGCTATTTAGTCATTTATTTCTCCAGGTGCTTGTACACTAAGAGAAGGCACGATGGAACGCTCAAGGTTTACGCGCACGCTGCCAGTAGCAATGAAATGCTAATCAAACCGTCCTCGAATCGCGTTTCCTCCTTCGCTTTGCCGCGACTTAATACGTCCTTACGTAGAAGCCAAACGTCCGAAGGACTTTACTTACGATTATACGCTTTAGCGGAACAAACGTTCCACGCGGGAATCGTAGAATTTGGTTCGGGAATCGCGATTTAATCTCGACGCAAGGATTTTGTCGCACCGTCGTTACCAGCAAAGCTGCCAGAGAAGAAATCTCGCTTTAGAAACGTTTAATTGTCGTAGAAAAAGAACGAACTTTCGAGTAGATACGTTGAAGGACGGACAATGAAATCGGGGTTAAGTGGGCATCAACCGTAAACGCGACCAAGACTCTTGCGTTTCCGTTTCTTCGAAAAATAACTTGCATTAATTGTTGTTACTGCTAAACGCGACGTTTGTTGTCGTCAACCAGGATGACGTTATCTCGATCAAGCTCTCGGCTGTTTGTTTAGAAACACGACATTCGACGCGCGTAATTCAATTTTTTTCATTTTTTTTACGTGAAAGACGTATCGGTTTTTCGTTTTTTCACGAAACTTTTCTTCCCTCTTGGTCGTTAATTTCCCTCGATGGTTTGGTCCTGCTTCGCCGATCACTCTCTCGCGCGTGCTTGCTCTATTGGTAAATCATCCATCTTCCCGCATCCACTTCTAATCGCGCGATTCACAGGTGGCTCCTCCAACTCCTGTCAAACACGTGCACCAAAGAGCTACGAAATAGACCGACCATTCAACGACGGTTCGTCAAGTATTAACCTCGGTGAAAAATGCGAAAGAAATTTTCCTAATATCCCGGAAATATTACAATATTTTGATACAATGTTTTTCGTGGAACTTGTGGCTTGCCACTTATCCTATATTTTTTCCTCGTAGACGATCGTTTGAGACGCAAACGTTCGTTGATAATTACGAGGCTAGCTAAGAGCACCATCGACGACGAATATAGGATCACCGGACATTTCATTACTGTTATACAGCCCGAAGAGTTTCATTTAGCTCGACGCGTAAATGCAACCACGAAAGTAACTCCCGTAAACTTAGTCCGGGGTCCACAAAGTGGTTTCGCGAAAAACGGTTGAAAAGCTGGCAGTCGTTGGCAAGAAGGAAACGACCAACCGGGGTTTCAAGTGTACGGCAAAAGTTCGCCTGGAGGTAGCTGCTTCGATTCAGCAAACAGTCCACTGAAAGGCCGGGTCCCTTATAGCTCCAGCAGAGACGACGCCTGAAATTGATCATACGTCAGCCCTGACGGACCAGTCAACCAGCCAGAGGGTGGATAAACGCGAAATTTAATCTGCGCACGAGCATCGGCTCGCCTTAGAAGCAGCCACCAACCGGTAGAGGGGGGAAGGAGGGCATTTTCTTCTTTATCTGCCTTTTCCAACGAACATCCTGGCAATTTGGCTGCTCTGGTAAACAAAACTCCTGCTTGCTCCTGCGAGTTCCAAGTTGCTAGCAGGAACCCTACGACTCAGGACGTCGCAAACTCCTCGAAAACGGACTTGTCCAGCTTCTGACCGACCGTGTAGTCGATCGATGAACGAACCAACGCGATGTCCTTTGTTCCTTGTCGCGGTGCGTCGCGTCAGCACTATTAGCCGGACTCGGTGTTAATCGCAATGTTTACAATGTGTGGACAAGAGGGAGAAGAGGGTGGAAACGAACGAAGCAGGCGTGGCGGGCAAACGGATATATTCGGCGGTAGCAGCGACTCGGTAAACGACAACGCCACTGAGCCAGCGCAAGATAGTTGTCCTAGTTACGACGCGGGAAAAACAACATACGTCACCGCGCGCGGAAACAATATACGACAAGAAACTTGGTTTCTTCCTCGACGAGTATAATACCGCTCGCAACTATTTCGACGAATCAAGTACAGTCGACACTGTGTCTAAACGTCTGTCCTGCGATCCTTAGACAGTGAGGCTAACGAAATTTAATCGCTCCTATCTCTTCTCGGTTGTTTCCCGAAAATTTTACGATATTTTGACTCGATTTTGCCTAATCGACAACCCTCTTTCCGATACCTTTGAAGGGAAAGAAAATAAGACGGCCGCGAAATCGATCTCACTAATTAAGGATTAACTGGTTAACCGTTGGAAAAAGAATTAGCTCGTCTGTTGCGGGTCGGTCTATCTTCGTGGGCGAGAGACGAGGTCACGCTCAATTGCCCCCTTTCAAAGAAGATTTCTTTTTACACAAACGCGTGGCTAGGTCTCTCGATCTTGGCCCTTGGCATTGTTCGCGACGTGCTGCTCCCTTTCACGGAATCCCCTTTTCATTCGAAAGAAAGTTACCAACTAAAGAGAGAGAGAGAGAGAGAGAGCGAGAATGAAAAGTCACGGTGCGCGATGAAAGTCAACGTTGCGACTTGGTTACCCAATGAAATAATTCGAGAAGCCGAGTGGTTCCATTATTCGAGCCATTTGTTCGTCGAATCCTGGCTGAAGTAATTAGAAAGGAGCGCGTTCGTTACTCTCTGTGCCACTCGTCCATTCTATCAGTTCCGTTTGTTAGGCGAACCGACGTGAACCAGCCGCCTACATTGCTTCCAACTTTGATCCGTTTCATTTCTCCAAGTTTCTTTGGTCCCGTGCGTTATCGAAATAAAAATACATCGTTAAAAATGAAATTATCGACAAATTTGTTAAATATAACGTATATATGTAAAAATAAATTCTCCGAAAGCTGATTGTTAAGGACGGAACGTTCGAATATATTCAACAAGCTCGAGAAAGATTCACGTTAACGCATAAAGTATTAGCTGTAACGTACAGTCTTGTTATAGGATCAACGATTGAAATATCCGCTCTAATATAAACGAATCCTGAACAAAGGTAAATCGAGAAGAGATCTGCAGCGAGCATTAAAATTTATCCATCTTAGAACAGAAGGGACGCAAATTCGACCATTAATAAATCTCTAAAGATCGTCTACGTCGACGATCGATCTGGCATTGTTCCAAGGTATACAGCTTATCATTGACGTATGTGCATATGTACCTAGCTTAAAACTAAGTTGAGTATCCCTAATAAAGTTTGAAATATACAGTAAAATTCCGATTATCCAGCATACGAAGTGATAAAAGCGAAGAATTTGACCATTTTTATGGGGTTTTACTCATTTTACTAGGTTAGGCAAAAACTTGACGATTTGAATTTTTTTAATTTCGCCGAAAACATTGAAATTAAAAATAAAATATATAAAATTCCTACGCTTTATTCGGCAACTGTTTAGTATCGACGTCACTGCTGGATGTATGCGGCTGTGTCTATGGAACTAGAAGAATGCTCTTTTAATTGTATTAGAAGATCCAAGGGTAAAGTCTCTGGGGAAGCTGTTGTAGAATCTGTCAACGAGAAAGACTCGAGAGGAAAAAAAGAGAGAGGAAAATTCCTTACTCCTTACTGTAGTGAACCGGGTCTTCCTTATCCGTTTCTTTATGACTCCGTTGACGAGGAAAACGCTAGTTACTTCGAATCCAAGGACCCACGGATGATAGTGCTGCACTAAGGGATAAAACGCGTTCATGACCTATGGGTCAAGAAGGTTATAGATCTCCGGCCTAAGTACTCGTAAACGTCGCGACGCAAAATTACGCTCGATGTATCGCATACAAAGGATACATAGTTACTAATTAGTTGTAAAACATGTACGAGTTGATATTAAATTAGGTATCGTAAAAATTTATAAATATTTTATATTGATTCAATTTGACCGAAAAGAGAGGGAATGTAACGGTTATCTTGAAGGATTCACGAGGGTTAATCTCGCAAAAGCCTTAATCGTGCTGTCCAGTAGTCAATTCGGAACAAGTCGGTGGTTGCTCGACAAATGTTCGTGGAGGAACTCGGTGCACGGGGCCACGAAATCAGTCGCAAACCGCTCGTAAATATTCATAACGCGAAGTAACGCGCCGGGCCGGTGAAGCGTTCGGTTGCCGCGCATAATCCTGTAAATCGCTGGACGAGGTTTACACGGTACAAGGTTCGGCCACGATTGGCCATTTGGACGTTTCTAGGCCCGCGATGGCACGCGCGATAACTCCATATTCCCAACACGTAGCTGGGCTAGTCCCCCGCGGAAATGAAATTTCTTGTACATCCCAGGAATCCTTAACAGCCGGCAAACGGAGAAATTTCATTACGCTTGCTCGCGAAACGCCTCTGCGAATCTTGTTTCATCGTTGTTCAAGGATCAACGGATTTTCTCGTCGACTTAACCCCGCGAGCCGAGAATTCACGGTGGCCGATCGTGCCCGATATCCTTGTGTTCCATACACGCGACGCGACTTCGTACCGATCTACGTATTACGCGTCTGAGACGTCTTCTACAGAATCCTGACGCGCCATTTTATTTACATTAGTGTTTGTATCTCGTTTCATGGCAGGCAAGCAACGGGTAGGAAAAATGAGTTCGTTGACGAGTTTCGATGGCTGTAAAGTTGAAAAGGACTGGAAGCCAGCTCGCGTTCCCCTGGTCGGGAAGGTAGTTGCGGCGGATTTGGTCAGCGGCGAAAGTCCGTCCAACTCCTTTCCGTCTCGGAGGGCGCGGTTTTCTCCACGATCGCCCCAACTTCTCGGACAATGTAACTTTAAACGCGCAACGTCCGAGTCGCAGCAACTTCTACTCCCCTTTCCGGCAAGAAGAAGCGTCGCGCCGCGCCGGGGCCGCGCACGCTACTCTATTCGCCTCCTTTCTGGAATCATTTTTAAAGTTGGTCGCGCGCGGCACGACTCTCGACCGAGTCTTGTCAATTTTCAACGACTACCCCGTTTAAACTTTTATTCGTATCTTGGAGCGTACGCGTCGGCTCTAAAAGGTCGCAAAACTTGTACAAATCGAGTGCTCGATTTAAAAACGGAGCAACAACCCGATGAAAGAAATATGCATAGAAAAGTATTTATTGAAAACCCGTGCGTTGTAAATGGAACCGTGTCGGTGGTGCGGGGATGCCGCTAACGTTTACCTATTAGAGATCGGACCTGTCCGCGGCTAATTAATATTTCCTGTTTATCCGCGTCGCCGAGCCGTGGGCGTTTGCGAGTGTTCCCACGAGATAATGTTCGCGGCGTTGTCTATTCGCCTAGTCTTCCTAAATTAACTCCTCTCCCCGCGTTTACCTCTTTTCAGCTTCTTAACGCGTTTATCGAGACCACCGACAGGCATCCATAGTCACTCCTACGAGTCGATTTCATCCACCTAAACGATCTCCCCTTCGTTAATTTCCCGAATCATAGAAACGAATAACGATACTCTTAAAATTTAATTGAAAATAAACAGAGCTTTGTCGCAAATATTTAAGTTTGTACGGAACTTGGAAAAACGGCTATCGAAACGCTTAGAACGTCGAGGGAAGTTCATAGCGATAACGACGGCCTGTACGTTTCCTTTGTGTCGAAATCGAGTCGAATCTACGGAACACCGAGTATGTCTCGTAGACAAGTATTCGAGAGACACGGACGCTTCAAAGACTACCGACAGGATTCGAACGGTTAGGTTGTCCGAAGTTGGCGAACAGTGACGAACTCGTGTAGAAAGTGGGCAAACTCGTCTCTATCGATTAAAACGTGACATCGCGAACGATAGTTGCGACTAAACATTTGTACGAAAGATCTGTGTTTGATTTGTACCGTGTTTGTCGATCGATGGCTAAAAATGGTCTCGCCTGAAACGCTTGGAGAAGATCGTTAAGACGGTTCGCAGGGAGAAAAAGTTGGACTCGACGGTGACCGGTGATGAGATTTCCCGATACGATGATATAAAAGCAATCAAAGTAGCCGTCACGAGGGTACTCGAGACGATTCCGAAATCACAGCTCGAAAAATCGTTCCGATAGCTACTCGATCGGTCTATCCAAGTTTCGTTTACCAGAAGCAAGCGACCGATTTTTTAGCGAACAGACGATACGCCGAGGGAAAGATTTTTACTAGAAAACCTCTAAAAAGGTAGAAAGATCGCTTGCGACAAGGTTTACATCGAGTTGGCACAAAGAACAATTCCATGGAATTAAGATTTAAATCGTATAACCTATGGAAAAGATCGGGAGGAAACGCGAAGAGCGTTACCGTGTCCGCAGCTGTTCCGGAAATATTTACGAACAAGGTGGTTTCCTTAATTCGGGTAAAATGTACTCGGCGAAGGGTAGCCGAACGAACAATCGCCGAGAGAAACGCGACACGCGCACGAGTTTCTTCCTCAGAGTTATTAGATGCTTCTTAGAGAAGATAATTGCGCGGATTGTATTGATTCGTTGCGCAGCTAATTAATTTCCCGGTTAAAGTTTAAGGGAGTAGCAGAACCTCAGAATGTATTTTTTAAACTTTTCGTTCCTAAAAAATAATAACCGTGATCGTTTGAAATTGACACGATTTATTTCTCGTTCAAAAATCGTTAGAAATACTTGATATTCGTCGTTTCTGTAAACGTAGTTTCAAAGAATCACGTAAATGGCATAAATGTCAAGATTCGAATGGTAAAAGTAGCTCGATTCGAACGGTGCATGGTTGGATCGATAAAGATTATCGTGATCAAAGAGAATAGCGTATATAACCCTTTGGCTGTTGCCGGCAGAAAGGTAAAAATGATTGTTCGGTGGAACGGAGAGGCGCAAATTGTTACGATCGAGACGGTTAGGGTGGCCGGGGCCGTGACAACGGTTTATTTGCGCAATAACGGATTACATCTCGGACACAAATGCGAACGACGTCGAGGTTGTAAGTAAGTCAGCCACGTTTCTTCAGCCTCGCAAATGGTCTGGCAAAGATTTGCTCGGAAAGACAAATAACGGGTCGCGAACCGTCCGAAACAGCAATGGAATCGCGTTGCGTCGCGTTGCGTGTTTGTTATTAACGCAAACAACGATTAACCAGAAACCAAACAGACTCGGTCTGGGTTTTTAAGAGATAAACTGGGTTGTCTCCGAATCAGCAGTGCCGCGATTGGCCGTTGCTTAAAAAGGTCGCGACAGACGTCGCGTTCCCCTCTACCGTGGAAAGTTTATCGACGAACTTTGCCTATAAATAAGTCGGTTGGCGCACCCCCGTTCCCTTTGTTTTCGTTTCCCTCGTTCGCCACGAGTACCGAAACTCCGACTAACGCCATCTCCATACGGAAGCTGGCCTGCGAGGACGAAATGGCCAGTCGTGTTACGCGATTTGCATACGAACAAAACCGTGTTACCGAATTTTCGGAATAACGACCAAATCATCGAGGAAGAACGTCGCGGATAGTCGACGACCGACCGTGAAAAGCGTGGGTTCGCCGAGGCAAACCAAAGTACGAATCACCTCGTTCCTCCCGCGGTAATCGACAACCTCGATAAACCTACGGATAAAGGTACTTTATCGAGAAACAAGGATCATCGTTTCCTGGAATTGCATAAATGCGACGACCAACTAACTGACCGTGAAATGCCAACGACTACCAACTATTACCAAACGAAGCGAAAAATTGTCTCGCGATGGGCGAACTGCTTTACAAATCTGGCCCGTTTCGTAATAATTGGCGAGACGAGGCAAGGAGAGGTCATCTTGGTTGCATAACGTTTTTACGATCGAAGGGACTTGATAATTTTCAATAAATACGATACTCCCACGCGTCCACCTTGACCGTCGGAACGTTATTCGAGGCGTCTTTTCCAGTAACGTAATGGATTCCTTTTTAGACCAACTATGTGTACGGTTGTCGCCGAAGGTCGAACGGAATCGATAGGGGGTTGCGCCTCTCCATAGTCCGTCCATCTAGACGGGTAGGATTCTTCGGGCACGAGGTCTGCGCATCGTAGAAAAGAATAATCGCCTCGCGAATTGCATACTCGTCTCGCAAATTTCTTTCGTCGTTCAAACGACCGCAAAGCTTTGATCGGCAAACTTCCGATGCACGGAGAAAAAACGCGACCGACAAACTTTCCTTTGCGCTGTGCGACGCAGAAAATCAATAGCCTCGAGATACTCTCGGCTCCGCCGATCGTCCTGCACCAGGGACCAATGTTTCGTTCTCTTCCATATCAAATTCCTTCCATTTCTTTGCTAGCTTCGCTCTATTTTCTTTCGCTAGTCGCACGCGACTCGTTTCTGCCTACGCAAACGGAACTCGCAACGTTCCCGAAAAGACAACCGATGATCATCTCGAGATACCTATCGTCCAAGACACCGAATTACTGGATTTATTTGGCCAAACGGTCCGGAATTGGTGTCAAGCGAACGCAATAATCGCGACACGTTGCTCGATACCGCGTAATTGCGAGAACGAGCCGTCGGTTATCGCGGCAAATGATCGATACAAGCAGCACTCTCTGTGCACTTGGTTCCAACGGAGGAATGCGCTCCACGCGCATCCGTGTGCGTATACTTGCACGTCGTTTTCCATACCAAAATTTCATAATGTTCGATCGCTTTGCCAGATGTTTGCTGTTCGACGAAAGAATACGCAAACCTTCGAAATCAATCTCTCGGCAAGTTAGAGCCAAATTTTTAGAGCTGATTTTAGAGTGATCCGCCAGTATACATATACAAGGTGTTCAGCCACCCCTGGGAAAAATTTTAATGGGAGATTCTAGAGGCCAAAATAAGACGAAAATCAAGAATACCAATTTGTTGATGGTGGCTTCGTTAAAAAGTTATTAACGTTTAAAGTTCCGCCAATACTGAATTTTTTTATCGAGAATGCGCAGGATTTCGGGTGTATGTCTATTGACCAAAAATGATTATAATTGACCCCCGCAACTGAAAATAATTTTTTTTTAACGATTTGAAATTTTTTAATTTAATTGTTAATAACTTGTTAACGAAGCTTCCATCAACAAATTGGTATTCTTGATTTTCGTCTTATTTTGGCCTCTAGAATCTTCCATTAAAATTTTTCCCAGGGGTGGCCAAACACCCTGTATGTAGATACTCGGCTTAAGTAGAAGTAACGAGTAATAGACAGACGCGCTGGCTAACCGTACGCGATGGCCCGCTTACCGAATAACTTTGCAACGTCGTGTCGCGTTGCTCCTGTCGAAAACGAACCCTCGGAATGGATATCGTTAAATAAAAAAGTTCCTTCATATTTATTCTTTTTCCCAAACTACCGTAATTCTGACAAACAAGAAGAGAATCAGAGAACTCTCGAGAGACAAATAATTCGTGGAAATCGCAATAGCAATTTCGATCGTAGTTGGTTCGCTGCGAGTGACATCTTTAGAATGGGACCAGATGTACGGTGAATATATATCGTCTGCAATTAAAGCAAAATACCAGGAAAAGGAAAAGACGATTTCGCGGTAAGGAGGGTTTAGATGCGGTAGAAATTTGCTGCGCTCTTACCGCGACTACAAATGCAACAGCATTACGCGAGTTGCTCTTTCGCTGTTTCGCGATAGCTTTTTCTATGACAACTAAAACCACTTGGATAGAAAGTTCTTACGGCATAGCTATAGCATACATTTGCCGCGTACACGAAGATCGTTTCAATAATTTTTCCAAGATAATTACCACGCGTATCGTAACAGTTTCTCAATAAATTTACATTTTTCAATTACCGTTTATCGTCGGACAGCGGGTAAACAACGTTAATTTAGTCGTCTTAGTACGCGAACAACTTGCGTTCCGTAAAACTCGATGTCCCGTAAAAAATGGAGTCGATCGGGTTACGTCGCGGCGAAAAAGAAGATTCTTAAAAGGAATTGGAGCCTCGTAGCTTCCGGGGAGGAAACATTATCTGCACAATGGTCACTTTATCTTGGGACTGTCGACGAGACGTACACACATAGGTCCCGAGGTACATGTAAGAATCGTGCGTCGAGCGATCGAAACAAAGAACGTTTTCTATCGGGGTCTCGATCGTGCTCGGTTTTCGATTTATGTACTTTCTTTCTGGACGAATCGCGGCCACAAAGAGGTGTCAGTTTGCTGTCTCGTTTGAAAATTATTTGCTCGATAACGTTGGCTCGATTCGAAAAGTTGCGGCAAACGACGAACTAGATGCTTCGAGAGAGGCGAATTCTTCTCGAATAGCCGCAGGACGATCGAATCGTGCGAAATATAGTACAATACAGTCGAGTCGCGAATGTTTGGTTGGACCGGAGAACCGAACTGGCGAAGCAGACTTTCCGCCGTGGTCGGTTTCAAACGAGCCGCGAGCAGAAAACGCTTTAATGGAATCGAAGCGGAATCGAGACGAGAGGTTGGCATCGAAATTCGCCGAGGCAATTTGCCGAGGAATCCTCTTGGCCCGATGAAATTACAGCCGTAGCATTGGATTTTTACAGGAAGCTCTGCTCGATTTCGATCGAGTCTAGGCTTCGAATTTGTTTCTTTCGTAACGTAAACTAGATTTTCCTCGAACGCGCGTCTTGGAGGATTTGTTCCAAGATTCGATCAAAAAAGAACACAACGAGTTATCGTCAACGTCTTTTAAGAATGTTTCCAAGACGAATATTACTACGGCGTCGCCGTCGTGAAACACGTTCAAGAAAGTGTTCTTTTTTAACGAAAACGATCCACGAGATTTCCTCGTGGTTCCTTAAATCTCATCCGTCGATCAACGGACCATTCAGGCGACGCATTCCGACCACGATTGATTCGAGCAAAAGCAAACGTCGAATCCATTTGTGTTTTCGTTCGTTAGGATTGTTTCAACGGCTTCCCCTCGACGGCTGAAACGAGACTCTCGTTGGACAAAGACAGGCTACGAACAGCATGAATAATCACGACGCTATTTCGGCGAAGGAAAAGGATGAGAACGTAGAGATGGAAAATAGCGAACGCTGATCAAGCAACTACCAAAGGGAAAACTGTGAGACGAAGCTGAAACGTAACGAGAATGAGAAAAAGCAGCGGAAGAATAAGATCAAAGGAAAGACGAGGGTTTTCCAAAACAACTTGACGCGCACGCGAATCAGCGTGCATCGAACTCGAAAAAAACCCGCACCGTTTACGACGTCGACCATTGAAAACACGAAAAAAAAAGAAAAGGAAAAATAGGAGTTGTTCGGCGGTAGCTAGTCGTAGAAGCGACGGCCGGTCGTTTCGAGTTTCTGAGATTTCCAATTCGAGCCTCACAATGGAATCATTATTCAGATACATGCGACCTGTTTTAAAGACTACGAAGCGCAGAATTTCTGTTGCGCGGTATTTGGTCTGGTGACGAGAGCACACCACGTTTACCATACTCGAACTTTTCTACCGTATGCGAATTTACAATGTGTATCAATGTGCAATCAAGGTACAGTGTGTAGCACCGTTTACCGATTAATTAAAATTATATGGGCGAAATCAAAGAGTAGATAAAGAGAAAGAGAAAAAGAGTGTTATTGCGTACAGAAAGTTGAATAAATTTTTCTCAACGTGTACGGATTCCACGGTCCATTCCATCGTTGTTAATTATGGAACAAGGTGTTTTATTCGAACGTTCGATACGGACGCTGTTAATTTAGTTCGGTCGACACAGGTTTCACGAAGAACCGGGAATTGAAGAGGTAAACACGATGTCGCGGTTAAATGGAAAAATATCGGTTTATCTGGCTCATTAGACCAGCCGACGATCGTCCAGTGTCTCCGTTAATGTAATAATCTTCGATCCGGAGGCGGAAATTACGCTGCTCCGGCAGAGAAAACAAACCCACCGTTACGTCTTCCCCGGTATTGTCTGGAACGTCAACATCAGTTCTTGACATTCGTTGTGATAAAAAAGAGAAAAAGAAAGAGACCGCTGTGCTGGTTGCGTTCAAACGGAGTGATTTTCAATAACAAGTTTGTGTAAAATTTTGAAGGAAAGTTGGTAAAAGAGCGAGGATATTTATGGTAAACGCTGTACAGGTTGCGCGTCGAGGGAAATTCGGGTTAAACCCCAACGTTCCGCACGCGCGTTAATCGACGGACATTAACACGCTTCGTTAGCTGCCATAAATTCTTGCCGGATATGAGCGCGAGACTACGCCAGCAGAGCGAAACGGACGTCGGCCGAGCGAATTCGAAAATCCGTCGTTGGATAGAAAGTTGGACGCGCGTAAAATACAACGGAGGATTTCGAGCTTAAAGCGGAGGATTCGAAACTCGGTTCTCCGGTCTCTAACGTTTTCGACGGCGAATATCGATAGGTAAGCTTTAGCGACGAGATTAAGGTTACGGTTGGAGAAGTTGAACGCTCTTGAAAAAAACGTGGAATTAAAAAAAAGATCCGAAAGCTAAAACGACGCGACGTTACGGCGAGACGAAAGGACGTTACCCTTGGTCGGTCGAGAGTTATCTTGACGGTAAAAAAAATAGGTCGCATCCTTTTAAAACGGACTCGGAGAAAATTAACGATCATGCGTGCATTCCTGCATAATTTATGACGCCGTACGGCAAACGCTTCTGAAATAATTAAATTCCTCGAGACGCGGTTACTCGACTAAAACGTCGTCCGTGAACCAGACGAGAGAGACGAACTCTCACCGTTGTCTTAAAGCGTCGTTTGGTAAACTTTAATCTCTCTACCTTTTACAACTGTCCCCTTTCTGCACCGTTTCCGAAGACACTCGAATACTGTTTCCCGATCTACGATTTCTGCAGCCACCCTTCCGTCCTCTGATCACGAGAGCCGGTCAAAGAAAACGTTCTCAGCGAAGTGGCTCTCGCGATCGACCAATTATCGGCTCCTCCGTTTACCTAGTACCAACTGCCTGATATCGAGCATAATGACGTTAATGAAGGTGAAAATCAATATCGGACGAACGAGAGTCTGCGATAATCGCTGCGCGATAGAGGCAAAAGTTCCACGGAAGTTTAACCGATTCGACGCGTCGACGCTCTTCTCATTGTCGGTTTTACTTGTACGTAACTACGTTGACCGAGACAAAAGGCTGGAAAAACTACCGGCAATTTGAAAATCGATTAAGGTTTCTTAAATTTGTTGACTTGGAAAGTAAATGAAATTCTCGATACCGGTCTAAGAAGCATTATTACGTCTCGCAGCCGTGTAAACGTTGGAAACTCGAAATCTCGAGTATCTTGATCGACGATCATCGTCCGCGTGGATACCAAAGGACCACGGATAACCTAAACCCGACGAGGTCGTTGATTTTTACAGATTACAATTTTCTTTCTATCGCGACAGGGGATTTCGAGACATTTTGACGAAACTTGAACGTCCATTTTCCAATAATTCGTGCCAGTCACTTTATTTTTCACGATCCCGTTGGTAATTTCGCGCGATTGGATTTTCCGTTGCGTAGCCAGCGAAGTAACCGGTCTGCCGCGGTCGATATATGTACATACATATACGTATATTTGTGTTCGCCCGGGGTAACGTTTTTGACGTACGGCTGAAAATTCCCGGTGGTCGGGCGGAGGCGTTAAAACGGTCGAAAAATGTTTTTTCAAGTTAAACGGACCTTGAATGAAAAGGCTGGGAAATTAACGGTAAAAGTTCTTATTTGTTTCACCAGACACGGAAGAACGTTTCGAGCAAATGTCGCGCCACTTCGGAGTCCGTCTTTGAAATTATTCGAAAGGTAAAGCTCTTTGGCGTATTTCCGCGCAGTTTGTACTTAGACTTATGCTCTGAAAGCAATTCGTAAATACACCGACTGCGGTAATTACGCGTTCGATCTGGAAAATGTCACGCCAAGCCACGCGATAGCGTTGTAATTCCATTTCCGTGTAAGCGTCTACAAAGGACTCGTAAACGGCGAGCAAAGCATTCGTTCACCACGGTATTGCCTACCGTGTAAAATTCAAGTAGAGTGCACGATAAAACCGGTAACCGTGTTCGCGCTATACGCGTGATAACGTTCTAGTCGTGAAATCGCGTCGAAACACGAGGCTAAGAATTACCGTGTATCGTAACAAAATTAACCCGTATCGCGATTAATCGCCGACCAACTACGACAGGATAGAACGAGCGACGTTGCCGCGAAAGCGATAGACAAGGACGGACTTGAACGCAATTTTCTCAAACTTTTAATCTATGCGGTCGCTATCGCTTCACGGGTGCAGTTTAAACGGAAATTAAGGTACTTTTGTACCGGGCAATACGCGACGACACTTTCCTCCAGTTAAATATGCAGGGACAGAGAAACGCGACGAGGATCGATCTAACAAAAATTCCACGAACGGGACAGATAGGTGGAAGCGTAAAAGAAATCGAGAGAAAAAGAAACCACGGACCATTTAATTGATTCGCGGTCTCTGTCACGAGTGCTCGAGAGATGGAAAGTTTCGTGTATCGGTTTTTCGCGACAATGAGAAATCTCGAGTGAAATCTCAAGTGGACGCGACGGAATAGAACCGTGCGGGTCTCGCGAGAGCGTTGCTTTTGCTCCTTTTCAGTCACCGCGGTTATACCTGTACTTTCCCTTAAAAAAAAAAGATCCTTTTCCCCTTTGCATTGATCTCGTAACTTTGAAAATATGCTAGCCACCACGTAACGTGTTACCCCCGTTCTTCGAACACGCAACGGGACTTTGCAAATTTTGTATTTCCTCGCAAGATTTAATTCGAGAAGGAAACGGTGCAGCCAATCTGGTTCGGTATACCTCTGGAGATCCCTGGTCTCTGAAAAGGAAACGGTACCTTATTATACAGGATGTCCTGCAACGAAAGCGTACGTTTTCGAGAAAATCTGTTTTTAACGGTACGCGAACTAAACGCGAGTGTGGCGCAAATTGCTCGGAAGAAATTAATCGAACACACTGGAAATTATTTTATCGTCGACATACGGTATAGATCGTAAACCGATCGATTCGAAACACATTTGGCCTGTAGAGTTAACGGACCTCGAGGGAGGAGACCGAACGCAAAACGGGAAAAGTCTCAAAGTTGCGGCAACTTGTATCGTACGGAAACCTGACATGTTTTGATACTGTAATTATAACTTTCGGGCAAGCGCTGCACAACTATCCGTTGATTTTGTCGAGTACATAGTTAATTTTCATTAACACTCGTACTTGATTCTCAAAATGGACAATCGGTGATGTATATTAACGCGTTAAAAACAGAAATAGATGTATAGTTTGGCGTCTAACTACGGCGGTGGAGCTTCAGGTAACGGAGAAGGATCCAGATTTGAGAAACCAAAGCATAAAAGGCGAGGTAAAAGGAAGCGAGAGAGTTTTTAATCGACATCGGAGTATTACCCAACGACGCGTGTACGATACAATAGCTGTCCCGTGTAAAAGATATTCGTTCGGTTACGATCCCGTTTTAGAAAATGAATCACGGCTGCGAGCAGCTGGTCATCCTGCTCGTAACTGCGGAGAATATTCGCAATCGATTGTGTTATCGGTGTGTTGGCAGTAGCCAGCCATTGAGAGAGAATCGACGAGAACGACTACAAAGAGGGCCACGCTCGTTCGACCGCGTCCTATCGCTTTGAAAGGGAAAGAGAAATTTTCAAATTGCCTCATTACCAAAGGAAACTGTATAGCCAGTGTATCGAACGAAAAGCTTTAGGTGCATCTCCTTGACAAAAGCGCGTTGGACGTCGCTCGTCTACGGTTTGCCAGGGACACGCGCACAATCGACCGTTACATAATGCATTCGCGTCTCGAATCCAATATTCGTCAACAGTTTAAAATGCAACCTACTAAAAGTGCTCTTTTGCTAGAAAACATTTAAGATGGACGTCTTCTGTAGTACGATTCTATCGGGAAACTTGACTTTCGTTTAAATAAAACTTATATACTGCTTTTCGGTATTACTTTCCGTTACATTATTTTCGTACGAACACGGCCGGAAACAAAGACCGGTGCAGAGAATAAGCAGATTCGACGTGTAATTTGAACGCACGTACGTCGTCGTGAATCAACGATCGATATGGTTGCATCGATAAACAGGATTGTGCGAAGCTCCGTTGCATCGTTGATTGACTGAAATTGCCCAGGCGTGCGTACAAAATGCATCCGTAATCTTTCTCCCTTCGGTACTATAGTTCTAACATGCCACGAAAAAGCAGGTTGAGAAAAAGGGACGAAACGTCCAATTCGCGTGAGCATCCTTCGATCGGAACTTTTTTTCAAGCAGCTACTACTACCTAGAACGTTGGAAAAGCCGATACGAAATCGGCTAACCGGAGTTCCGGTTCGTTTTGATGCAAAGATCGATAGAGGAGCGAGCTTACGATTGAATCTTGATTTGGAACGCGATCGTTTCGTTCGGCCCTGTGTTTCGTCGATAAATTCCGACCGAGCGGCGAATTATTCGAGAAATTAGAAATTTATTCTGCTCGGCACGCGCGATTATGTCGCTTTGAGTATTATCACGCTCGTGTATCCGGAAAGTTGACGCGGGGGGTAGGAGAAGGGATCGTTAATTATGGCACCAGCCATTCCTGTTTCGTGTACGTGTAATTACATGTTCCTATAGATCCTACGAACCGTACGAGCCGTTAGCATGTTGCATCGTATTTAACCGAGCTAACAAGTATCAAAGCCAACGAACAAATTTTTCGTCGCCCTTTCAACCTTTACGACCTATTACATCGCATTTAATTTCCCTCGAATATTGCGTCGAGTTCTCCATATACGCGCACGGACCCTTTACGTTTACGCGCCTGGCATTATCATAAAGATGCTGGGACGAGAAAAGGATCTTAAATCTTGGCCCGTTCTTCTTTCGGGGAGTCGGAAGGAATACTCCGTGTGTCCTTGGATATGAAATTCCGATGAAACATTACAAATTTATGATGTCTCTAGGAATAATAAACTATTTAAATGCAAATTTAAAATGCATCAATGAATTCAGAATAAATTGCTCGAGAAGTCGTTTTCCGATTACCGGGGCGACGTTTTCCTCTTTGACGACGAGCTTTTCCATCTCGTCAGGAAGCCGTGCGAGAAACAGCCAATTAAAAATAAAACTCGGCCCGCGGGTGTAATTTTCTCGCTTACCGTCGCGTGTGACAAGAAGCGAAACATTCTAGATTTAAAATTGGCCACTTTTTTAATTACCATTTTAAAGCCGAATATAACTCCTTCCAGTTAGACTGCTAAATTACGCTCGCCACGCCTTTACACGAACTCGTTTCTTTCCCCTCTTTCTACTTCTCACCTCGTGCGAGCATATTATTACAAATAACGTTTCTTCGACTAGATACACCCTGTTAAATTTACACTCGACTTATAACTTGCTACGTCTTCCGTAAGAAAAATATTACCCTTGCGGATATAATAAGAATGCGTTCAACAGTTTTCCAAGCACGCGCGCTAACATAAACATTCATTGCAAAGTAGTTTTCGCTAGCATCTACGACGCCCAAGTACCTCGATTAAAGACAGAGAAAAATAAGAAACTTACACCGAAGAACATCGTAAAATTGTTGTTAAACGATCGTAACAGGAGTTACACGGTCTCTCGTAACCAAGTAACCAGATTGACAAAGTTATCGAATTTTATAGTAATTTAATTTAAAATACATAGTACCGATCGCCATGGAGCGAGCCCCTGTTTTCCGTGACGTCGATAAATAATTTCTCGCGAGACAAGCCGCGTAACTTTAACCGTGTTTGTAACAGTTTCTGCGAACAAACGATGTACACCGAAGCACGTACACTGGTTAGGAAATTGTCGCGATAATATGTAATAAACAGATAGGTAGATTGATAGGTGAATAGATAGACACGGTACAGATGAATAGATTTCTACAGAGAGACATCTGTAAAGGGATGAATAGACGCGTGGATACGTGCACGGATAGATTTGCAGGGCGATAGAGAAAGACAAGGATCGGTCGAAAAGAGGGGTCGCGAATATCGGTGTTATCGCAAACAGCAAAAGCGATGGATGCAAGGTGTCGATGTTACGGGGTGTCTGTCGCGCATTAGAACATCTCAATTTCGTTCGAGTTTTCTTTCCTTTCGAAAATCTGCAACTCTCCGTGTTGGTTTTACGTTTTGAGATTCATCGAGCATCGAATTAACGGGGACGTAAACTCGGTAGGTAAGCCTCTTACTTGGCATAAAATATGGACGTTGTTGCGGGCAATTCAATTTCACCGCGGCAAAGATTTATCGCGAGGGTTTGTTGCCAGAGGAAAATAATTGAATCGGAC
This sequence comes from Colletes latitarsis, assembly GCF_051014445.1. Taxonomy (NCBI): domain Eukaryota; kingdom Metazoa; phylum Arthropoda; class Insecta; order Hymenoptera; family Colletidae; genus Colletes; species Colletes latitarsis. The sequence continues at coordinate 22,578,531 of NC_135140.1, forward strand.
GGCGTTGAGTCGGCGTATTTTTCCTTATCGGGTTAGTTTCGTTTATTCTCGAGAGTGGACGCATTTACAAGCGTGATTTCGCCTCGCCTTTTCCATGGAAATCGTGCCGGATCGAGATCGATCGAACCATAGAGCAGAGGGAATACGTTGCGGGGGCTTGTAGCGAGAAAAATTGCGCTACCCTCGACTCTACGAAAGATAGGCTAGATTCCCGCTACCTGGCTTAACAATGGCGATCGAAATACATATTCGTGTTCGATGGAAATGCACTTGGCGGTATCGAGTTCTCTCGATACGCTTCATTTTCGACCTACGATTCGAGAGAGCTCGTTACCCGCGCTAGATTTTCACGCCGAACCAGTGTCGGTGAAAAAAAAAAATACCGGAGAAGAAAACTATTTGAAAAGGTTGTTCGTAGCATCGAAATCATGCTGCCACGCAATTATCAGCAAACTGCAGCTTCGATGTGTATTCTTGTGCAACGGATTCATATTCATTCATCCTCGGTCGATTTTCTATTCGCATTCCTCTGCTTCCATCGGCCAATAATTGCGTTTCATAGTTCCTGATGCATTGGTTGCCGAGCATCCAGCACACGTTTCTTCGAACATTAATCCGTTAATTACACCGAACGTGGACAGTTTGCTTCTATGTACAGTACTCTCGCCGTGAGGAGTAAAAATTGTATGACCGAAATCAGTCCTTTCGACCCGAAATTTACATTGACATTTACGAGCCTCTTCCATGTACTGGTTCAAGGTTTTACCACGACAGAAAATTAACGCAAATCGATTGCCTCGCTCGAATTCTCTTTTTTTCACGATCCTCCAACCGACTCTCGTATTTCTTAGGAGAATTTCAACGATGAAATATAGCAAGATTTCGAGTAAACGCGCATACGCATAATATTTTCCAACGTTTTCGAGATTGTAAAAAATTTTGTTCGAGAATCGGGAATCGCGAAATATTTGAAAATTGTCATCCCGAGAGACGGAAGGGGAAATTTGCTAAAAAATGCGGAGAATTCTCGAGACGGGATTCTCAAGCACAATCACTATTCCCGACAATGCAGCCGATTCTCGATACGCTTCGAGAAGGGGAATAGATCGCCGGATGGAACGATATTATTTTGTAGATTAAAGGAGACGAGATAATGTATTCCTCGTATAGGTCGGAGATTATGATACTCCGGAGACTTGGTCGCGAGAGACACTTACTCGGAATATCTCGAGTTAAAGCTTCTTTAATGACATTCGGGTTACGTAACCGGGTGCGCAATTTCGAGATCGAAACTCGTTAAAGGCAGCGTAGCGAGCCTAGGGTCTGACTGTCCTCGATCGAATAGAACGGTATCGTCGAAAAACGAATCGTGTTTTCAAGCAAACGGTTTCGAAAAGATCCGAAATGAAATTATCCGTTCGCATCGCGTGTAGAATGAGTAGCGAAACGACTCGGCTGTTATTTCTATCGACGATCTATCCTCCTCGTGAACTGTGTAACCCGACCGGCATCGTCAAATTCCGGAAACGTTTGGAAATTCCAAGTACCAAAGGTGCCAAGTGCCAAGTGCCAAGTAAGATATTTTAAAGAAACATGTTATTTAAGTTTCTCGAGTCATTGTCAATAGTACTCAACGTCTAATCATAGAAAAAGCCCAATTTGTTTAATTGGCGTTTGGCTTCTGTAAAGCGTGGACAAAAGCCAGCCGATCGCGTTACATTCGCCACGTGCAGTTCAATCTTCTAACGCAAAGATGGGAAACCTCTCGGTCCTCGCGTACCTTCGAAGCTACACTGTGAATTTTGCCAAAACTGTAAGAAGAAATGTATGTTAATACTGGTTGAAAGAACGCGGCAATTTGTTTGATTCACTTTCGAATCGATAGCATTCCTCTGCTTACCTCGATATTAACAATACGAACGTATATCTTTGTACATTGAATCGATATAAAAGAGAGTTTGATAGTATCTCCATAAATAAACGCGGCCTGTACGTAACAGCCGCTTCAAGTCGAGCTTTTATTAGAAACTTGGAACTTTTCGTCCCGCAGGAATTTATTGCCTGGAATACGAATATTCTCGCGCTCTAACGGTGTTAATTCGTTCCAGGTTCCAGGGAGTTTGCGTCAACCGTGTGGAAATTGTATTTCGTCGCCGGATTTTCCCGTTTCCGGGACGACCGAGCGCCTCTCGTTTCGCTTTTACTCGACGCAAACTTCCTGTCTGGCCTTATTATCCGTGACGGATAAATTCGATCGTTCAAGCCGACGCGAACCGTTTCGATTTTTCTACCAAACGACCAAATTAATTTCCACCTACTCTTCGTGTCCTTATTAATTTTGGCAAAATCGCGACGGCGGCTGAAGCAACAAACCCGCTTGTATAATGTGGGAATTTTCCGGTGTCGCGATAAAAGCAACTACCTAATCGTCGAACTGTATTTCATATTGAACGACGCGCCGAGCGTTTAACCGCGATTTTCGAAAACAGATATTGATATACGGCGGACTAGGACCGCGGCTGCGTGCGGTCGGACCCGTTAAGTATTAGAACGCGATCCGGTTGGCTATAATTGCGGCGAACAGAATTTGTTCGCGCGTCATTAGCGAGCCTTGAATAATCAAGATAGCAATTTCTGACAGAATGCGCCAATTTACGGCGAACAGCGCGTACGTCGCGTCGTTCGTTTAGATTTACGCTCATCCCCGTTCGCTGTCTTCTTGCAGTCGGACTCGCGCTTTAATCTCGCGCTCCCATTAATTTCTGACAATTGGAAATCGATGTCGAGCAAACCGCTTAACTCGCTCTGCTAAAAGAAACAAAAATTTACATATTCGAAGCGTTTTTCTCGTGCGTGCACGCGATCCAATCCGTTGGAAGCAATTACATCTGTTGCCCGTACCTTGGATGGTGGTCGTTGCTTATTCGACAAGTTAATTGCAAAGGAGAGATCGTGGTCGATCCGCTTTCGAACGGAAATAGAGAAATCTTTCGATTCTAATTGGAAATGCGCGATCGCGTTTCGAATAGGAAACGATGTATCGACGCGCGTCTGTGCGATAAACGTGCGAGTCCTGTAGATCGCGGCGACTCGAAGAGCATGGTTCGGTAACAGAAACGATTCGCGGGATACCTGTAACTAAATCAAAAGCTCCGTGAACCGAGTAGATTCAATTCGTTCGAAAGACCGCGAGAACACACGGAGTACGGAGTAAAGTTTAAGCGGCGAGCGTGACTGCGGAAAACAGAAGTTCAAGGGTTAAAGTTTCCCATGCATTCCCGGCAGTAGCATCCTCGACGCATAACCGTTTCCACAGCACGACAACAGCCAACTCTGCAACTACCAAGATCGAGCAAAGGATAAATTTGTTCCGCGAGACTTTGGTCAGAGAGTCTCCTTCTGTTAGTAACGCGATTATACTTAGTTTTGAAAAAAAGAAAAAAACAAATCTGGACTCGGTTTATTTGCTTAAAAGCGAACGCATCCGTGAAAAGTTTCGTTTGGAGCGCAACGACCCAACGACCGACGACAATGTTTTTCGTTTCTGCTCGGGTCAACAGTCACGAGCGATATGTTCAAGTAACGTGAAAATAAAAGAGACGTAAGAATAGCGGGTAAAAGATTCAAAGCGGTTAATACGATTAAAGCGACTACTGCAAACCAGATTACTGCACGCAAGCGCGTTAACGTTTTCCTTCGCTCTTGTCGACACGAACAGGTTATTCGTACCCCCGATGGATGAGCGAATCCAACCCTCTAAGCGTCGCGTCATGTCATTCGTTTCGTTTAATCACCGATGTTCCGTCGTCCAAGTATCAGAGAGTACCAGAGTTCCTGGAGTTTATCCAACTTGAAAGTTTCATTCTAACGCCCAATCTCGTTCTCAATATACAATATGCAATATCAAGTACTCCCGTTAATTAAATTTCGAACACGTAATTGTTCCATCGGCGAAAGATATTTACGCGTAATTCGACATCTTGGTCGCGATCGCATCGATTCGATGTACGGTGTCGCGCACAGTAACTTTGCCCCTCGGTTTGAATTTGTTTCCATATTATGCACGAATTTAACGACCAGAGTAACAGGCAAGCGCGTTTATGTAGCTATAATACAATCGTGACCACCCTTCTAGTATAATTACATTAGGATTACGATAGTTGAACGCACTTGGCAGATAATAGAGGATGCTCGACTATCGCGCAGCGCGAGTTTGATGTTAATTATCTGGAAAGCAGCGTTGTTGTTCGGATAGGTACGACGACATCGCGTAATGAGCCGTTGCTAAACGAATTTTCCTACGAACCAACAGATATATAAAAGGCGATCGATAATCTTTGTTAAAAGAGGGGAGATCCGGGAGAAGAAAATTGAGCAAAACGCTTGAACGTAACGCGAACGAATAACGTTCTTTTTCCTTGCTCGAAATTTCCTTTTATCGATGAAAAAAAGCTAGAAAATGTACCTGTAACGAGCGGATAATAATTCAGCTCCCTCCGTTTCAGTCGCGTCCAAGATTATCTTATCCGCGACGAGTTCACGATGTCACTCGAACGAGAACTAGGTAGTTCGATTTCGATCTCTCTCTCTCTCTCCCGAAGCATGGTCGTTCGCGCGAACGAGACTGTCGATAAGGGTCGAAAGAAAAAGGAAGCAGCTGGCTCGTACTGCGCAAGTAATTCGTCCCACCGTTTCGCTATCCGGCGAAATAGAAACGTCCGTCAACGTCGCGATGTTTAAATTGAGTTTGAAATTTATCATTCCCGACGGGAAAAGGCAGAATGGGCAGAAGTACGTGCGCGCCTGCCCAACAAAGAATCGAAGATGAAAACAGCGGATCTTGGGATTGTTCCGCGACGTCGCGAAACTTTTCCTTCGAAGAAAGATCGACGGTATCGAAGATTTTTCAGGCAGGAGAGCCACTTTCGTGTACGTTCCTCGGACAAAAGACGGAAACGCGATGTTACGGCGCGATAACAGCGATCGGTGACTCGATTCGCGATAGATTTTGCTACTGGAAAAAGAAGGAACGCGTATCGTGCACCGACAAAAGCGACATGTACCGGGATAACTAGGCAGCGTGTGTATCTGCTAGCAGCTCGCGAACAAACGAACGTTATCGTGTCCTCGAATGGCTGGATTACACGGATAATCTACCATTGTCACGATCGCGGCGAGTGCGTTCGACCGCGTGTCGGAATTTATAACGACTTTCGATCGTTGAAATTTCGCGACCTTATCGAAAGCTGCATTCTTGGTACGACTCTGTCGGAGGTGGTAATTCGCGGATTCGACCTCCGCGCGAACTAACTTATTTCAATTATAACGACCACGTTAATCCGAAACCCTTAAGGTTTTCCCACTGGGCTCGCGTTTCTCGACTCGTGCGATAGAACGAAACCATTAGGTTGCACGCCAGTCGTTGGCAAAAATTACCAAGCCAGCAAATTAGAGTAATAGACGAGGCTCGTCCCTTGCTCGTTCGTAGCGTGCCAACGAGACCGCTGTGCTGACCACGCCCGAAACGGAAACTTGCTTTTCACTTTCCAGCCAGCTTTAAAGTGATCGTGACTCTGCGAGTTATTCTGTATGCGTTGCCTGAAAGTACCGCTACCTACATATATGCACTAGGTATCCCGGACACGCGAAACAGCAAGTTACTCGATCTTTCGGCGCGGCGCAGCGCGGCGTGTCAAGTAGCCAGACAGACTGAATTTGTACAACATGTAACAATAGGAAGATCGAATAGTTACCGAACGATCGGTTGACATCGAATCGGTCGATTCGAGGTTTTCGCTCGCGGTTTTCCAATTACTAATCGTTTGAGCTTAAAATATTAATCGCGACAGAGAAACGGCACTCGCGAAACCCGGGACAATGAGGCCGCTCGAACCTGGAAATTAATCCCAGGAAATAATAATGAAATATATTTGAGCGGATCGGGCAGGAGACGAGCGCGTCGAGGGATGCAGGAAATCGGTTTAAACGTGCCATTGTGCAGCGCATTCTGCGCGAATGCGCACAGTTTAACGCGAGAAGCTGGAATTCCATTTGCCGTGCATCGGGAATTTCCTTCCTTCCACGGTATGTGTTTTTCCATCCGTGAAAGCTCGGCCGACGAAAGGGCAAAATCTTGCATGCACCTGCGATGCATATACTCGTCCATGCACGTTTATGCTAGAGCCGAGAAAGCCACAGGTATGCGAGCACACCGACGCAACTAGTGTCGCGATGTCGCGTGTATTGCTATTTAGTTTCATAGCTGCTGCTTCTTCGTACCGCGGAGAAAGAATGATTTCAACCACATTCGACCGGTTACTGTCCTCGTATCTTTCCACGAACACTCTACCGCTACTTCCGCTTTTATAGAATGCACGGTTCTGGTCCCTTTTCCTAGAGTACTGTGCAAGCAGCCAGACTGCGTTCTTAATTTTCGTGAAACGTTTGAAAAGTAGCTGCGCGCAAATACCAAACACGCCGAGCGTACTTGAAACGTGCAAATATTTCAAATCGTTGCTATTATTTTCATTATTATTGTTATTAACCAAACACGGCACGCTGCTTTTTATCGTTTACTCTTTAAATATTTCCGTAGAAAGATCGTTTTTCGAAAACCGAATCCAACTGGATATTAAAAACTGCTGAAAGACGAAAGCGGGGCACTGGATCCGGAAGTTGGCGTGATGCGTTTCCGACTCGCTGCCAGCGAATTCCTTCGTTTCTTTCACGTGCATTGTTCGTCGTCCGATAAATAATAAAGTTTTCGATATACGAAGGCGGCGAGTTCGCTTCAAAGAATCGGTTGAAAAATCGAGCCTCTTTGAATTCATCGTACGATTCGAAGATCGTCGTCCTGTCGTAGCTACCTTAAGAGGTCTTACGGCTTTGAAAAATTGTACTTTAAGTGGGAAATTCTTCTAGCAGAAAGAAGCGAAGCACGAATAAAAATATAGATAGACATCAACGTGAAAAGAATACGATCCCAAACGGTATTCTGCGCGCAAAGGGCCGCCATGAATCGACTACTGCGTGTCGAATACAACTTGGCGAACAAAGATCGGTCGCATAATTTAAGCATAAATTTCGAATAAGTAGATTTATAACCCCGTATCGCCGACATTTGCATTACAAATCTCGATTGCGGAAGACATTTATTAACGAATATTGGAATAAACATCGTTCGAGGCGGACATCGAGCTCTCGAGAGAAAATTTGTTCCTCCGCGCGTACGAATCCGTGATGCAAAAAAGACAGAAAATATGAGGCGCGATCGATAATCGAGACGCATAAAAATCTCGACCAAAAATACAGGAACGGAAGATCAATTGCGGCACTTGGCGTATTTTTAGAAAGAATGGCAGTGACGGTAATTTGTACGCGTCAAAGACATTGTAACGAGCAAAGTCTCCGCAACGATGAAACATTCGATTTATTACGAGTTTACATTGAAACGTTCGCGTTAATCGAGAATAAAGATCCGTTTCTCGGAGAACGTATGAAATTCCGAGATAAAGCGAGGAAAGTTGGTAGGCACGGAAACGCGCTCGTTTCTATATGACCAGCTTCAAAGCCGGTTTTTTTCTTTCTCGCGCCAGCTTTTCTTCCCCAGAGAACAGCCCTCGCTCTCTAACGCCCTCGGACCAGATCAAGTCACGATAGAAGCTCGATTTTCCATCGGAGAGTTTGTACGGTAAAAGGGTGGCTGACGGATTTCAGAAGCGAACCGACGACATAAAAGAGAAGACATTCGTTCCTGTTAACGTTAAAAAATCCGTTTCTGCTTGCTCGTTAGGTCAATGTAGGTCGTTGGTATTCTACGGAGGAGCGGTGTCTCGGTTTTTATAACCCCGATACCTTCTGGAATTTTTCAACGCTCGAAAATAGGAAACCCTGTGAAAAAGGTCCTTCCGGCGATACGAGTCTTGAAACGAGCAAACGAGACCGATTCGATCAACCCCTTTTGCTGCACGTTTTCGAATAAATGGTTTAAACAAAGACGAGAAAAGTTTGCAACGAAGAAAATTGGTTTTATTTTGCGCGCGCGAGTCATTTTTGCCGGTGTGGCTGACGCGTTCATTTGCCTCCAAGAGACAAATTTAACCGATCGAACATACGCCCCTTACACCTCTTGGTATCATCGTACAGCATCATCATTTTATCCAAATAGAACCGAAAACAATTTCTCGACGCGTGCACCCGTTCTAATTCCAACTTCCTTCCTCGATTTGCAACCGGTTAACATTAAAGCTCCATTGTCGACGAATCTCTCGCGACGGGTATTCGTTTAACGGCAGCGCGAGATGCATTTTATAGTACGGATGAACCGCAGAGCTTTTACGCGGGTAATAAATTTTGGAGAAGCCAGAACCGGCTCATGAATTCGCCTTTAGCGTAAAAGCACGTTATCTTTTCTAGGCTCCGAGCTCGCCGAATAAATTCGTCCGACGAATCGTTGTTTCAATATCATTAATTTCGCTAAATGTACTAGAAAAACGTCTATCGATACGTTACTCCCATCGGTGTCGCTCTCTGTTCGCGTAAACGTGAACTTTTTCTTGCGTATTACTCTGACATCGATCGTGCGCGCTTTCGAAACCATTTTTCGTACCGTTAACAAAGAATCGCAGTTCTGTTGGTTGCTACGCCGCGCCGCGCCATTGACGCTTTCGCGCTCTTCCTTTTCTGGTCAAGAGTACATACACGTGTCTCTGGTGTCTTGTACCACAGACGAGGTATATGTATATACGAGTAGACCTTTGTATTTTTTCGGCCCATTTTTATGGGACTCTAGAGCCCCATTATCATTTTCCTGTCACTTGCAACGTTACCAACAGATTTAGAAATAAACACAAGTGGAAGTGAGACAGAAAATGAAATTACAGAAATTTTAGTATTTTTTAACGGAATGAAAGCTGTAGCTTCGTTAAGAAGTTATTCACGTTTAAAGTTCCGACCGTAATGAATTTTTTTTCTCGAAAATGCGCAAGATTTCGGGGGTATGTCTATTGACCAAAAATTATTATAATTGGTCCCCGCAATCAAAAATAATTTTTTTAGAACGATTTAAAATTTTTTAATTTTGTTGAAAAATTTCACACCTTCTCGAATTTTTTTCTCCAAACTAGATAGGATTTCCGGGGTATATCTATTCATCAGAAATGATTATAATCGACCCTTGCAATCGGAAATAATTTCTTTAGAACGATTTGAAATTTTTTAATTTAATTGTTAATAACTTTTTAACGAAGCCCCCATCAACAAATTGGTATTCTTGATTTTCGTCTTATTTTGGCCTCTAGAATCTCCCATGAAAATTTTTCCCAGGGGTGACCGACCACCCTGTATACACTACAGTTTGTAAAATAGGTTACGTCGGAAAATAAAATGCAGTGTTACAATCTTATAATAGATGGAATTATCTCTAACAATTGCCAATTATTGCTTTCCTTTTAGAAACAACGATATAAATACTAACCAAAATTGAAATATTCGAATATTATTCTAGGCCTAGTTCTCGTTGAAATTAGGCAATTACAGTTATCGCGGTAGAAAGGAATCTGCTGTCGGTCAGTGTACATCGTCGTATTCGCAGGGAGATCTTAGCAGGCCGCGAGAAGAGGCATCGCGAGTAAAACCCGCGCGAAACAAAGGTGCGGCCAGAAAGAGAACCAAAACGAGAGAAAGAGAGGACGAGTGGAACAACGAGAGCCAGAGCTCTCGAGGGAAAAACTCTCTAGTGGACACAGGCTTGAGGGCAGCTCTCGTATGGTAGCAGAAGACTCTCGGAGAATTGCCCTTTTCGAGTCGAATCGCGTCCATCTTGGCTGCAGCCACATACTGGGAACCTCTCGACCGTACATAATCAACTTCGTACAATTAACAGTGCTTTTCGAGATACGTAACGTCCGAAACTTGTTTATCTATTCATGGTTATTGTAACATCGAACAAATCAGACGTTATTGTAGTAATAAGCCTTCTTCACATTTTACTTACACGTAACATTAAATTTCCCTCGAAGAGTCGGTCGCTTTTTTCGGGCAAAACCAAAGTATTTTCAAGGAATTGGTTACAAGTAAAAGGTAAAAAGGCTGTTGTAAAACGACAGCACCAATAATTCGATTAGTCTCCGCTTTGTCAACTCGTATGAAAAACTACGCTCGAATATGATAATCGTGTTTTCTTTATTAATTAAAACAAATTTTTTTTTCCTTGTTAAAGCACCCTTAGCATGGAACGCCTTATTGCGGTGCATCGTTTGTTCCCACGTAAAGTCGGCCGGCTCGTAAACAGCTACAGCACTAATGACGCAGCTGCTGTCTCCGATTTCTTTACATTGTCACGGAAATGCATTTCAGAGACATAGTTGAGAAGCGTGTCTTATGATTCTCGAGAAAGATTTCTTCGCCTCCCAAAACAATGACGTACCTAATAAATTACCTGAAACGATCCTTTATACGTTTTCCAGAAATTTTAGGCAAAAACGTTGAAATAACAATTTCTTTTAAAAACGAAAGTAGTCTAAAATCGAAACATCTTCTTGAAGCTACGTGAGACAGTCGACGACCTGCACGGCAAAAGCCGAGGTGCGTGTCGACGCGAGTTTCCCGAAAGTTTAACCCTTTTATCGTACGGAGAGTTACTCTGAATGGAGAATTTTAATCTCAAGAGCGAATTTTTAAAGCAAAACGCTCCGATAAACACCAGCACTCTTAGTTTAGTTGCGATCTAAGGCACCGATGGCTTATCGTCGGGTACGCGTACCAACCGAGTCGATGGAAGTTCGTCAATCAGAGAATGCGATAAAGGAATTAAATGTAGCAAGTTTGGAATCAATGATAGCGAGCAGTTAACTACGGATTCCCAATCAATTTGCTCAGTAGCGATTGTACCGTTTCACAAGTATGCTTTTCGCTTCGTGGCACAGAATGCAGGGAGACAATTATCGAGATTTAGGAATATTTAACAAAGAGGTTATCAGGGAGTATATCTTTCGTCGACGAGTCGTCGAATTTTTGTCAACAAAATTCAGCAAATACGAAGAAAAATGTTTTTTTAAGTTTTTTTTGAGTTTTTTTTTTAAACGATATCGTCCCTTATTCTGGAGTACCATCCGCCTAGGCTTTTTATCCCCCTTAGATCTTGAAGAATTTAGTCGAGGACCGGCCGTTTACCGAAAAGCTATGGTTCTACAGAATGAGCGGGACGGGTGGTCGCATCTGGGCGGGGGATAATTCTACGTGTAAAAATAAGTCGAAAAAAAATGAGTAACATTTTTTTGTTCAAAGCTTTGTTTTCAAGATAATTTAATTGGAAAGTTTCACGTATACGCGTGGAATTGAATAGAATTTGTCTGGCGCGTCTGACCATTAATCACTCTTTCTACTTGTACTGATCCCAAGCCGTACTCTATCGCACGCATATCCAATAAATTTTCAAAGTCAATTTTCTCGTAAACAAGACCTCGGACGAAAAAATATTATTCTATTTTTTCAACTTATTTTGACACGTAGAATCATTCCCTGCCCGGTTCTACCACCCCCTCTTGCCCCTAATCGTATACGGGAATGCTTTTTACCAACTCTACCAACGACAGTTGGGTTTTCGGATTGTGCAAAGTGAACCCAAGTAAAATAAAAGTCAAGACTTTTTCAAATATTTATGCAAATATAAAGAAAGCGTTTCGTGCTAGAAATAGCTGTTGGTTATTTAGTCGGACTATATTGCTAGTTGTTGGCTCGTCTTTCTCGTCGCGCCTCCCTATTTCCTCTGGGGTCCGCATCTTTCTTATTCGTTTCATTCGTTCTTCCTCGGTTGTCTTAGCTCTGCGCGTTCCGCATCTCGCAAAGTTGCGCCGCGTTGACGTCTCGTTACAAGTTCTCGACACATTGCGTTCGCTTCCTCCATCTTTTCATAGTAGATATTTTTCTTCGTTTCCGTGCGCTGTCAACAATTTAGGTTTTCTATTTTGTAATGAAACGCTGCTTCGACAAACGTAAAGATCAACTTTCCTACAACAATCGAAATTTTCAACCGATAAACGCGACGTTGCGTCGTTTTAAAAAACGAGCTACGTTCGCTTGGCAGCACCAAGAAAAAATCGTTTCGAATACGCCGTGCATTTCTCGCGGAACCGGTAAAATTGCCGCGAAATAAATGAAATTCGCTTTAAAGTTAATTTAACCGGGATCACCGGTTGATTATTTCACGCGTTGCTAAAATACCGGTTAACCAGTGTACCGCGAGGATCGCAACGTTACCGTAGCCCGCGCGTTATCAAAACACGATCTGGCTTTTAACGGTGGCTCGAGCGATAAGCGACGTTTCAATGCACTTTTCCCACTTAATAATGAGATTGCTACGTTAACCGCAATCACGACCGGTATTAGCCGTCGACTAATTGCCACGATTCCTCGCTCGACGATAGTTGAAAAATTCAACGAGCGTTGTTTGTTCATCGTGGTGCACCGTTTCAGGCTCTGAAACGTTTCGCGAGGAGAATTTCCAAATCGAGTAAGAAACACGGAAGCAAACTTCCTTGCTCGTAGCATTTGTATACGCCATTTAACTTTTAAGGGCTGTCGAGCGTAAGTAACCTTTGCTCTAGCGGAGGTCGCAGAGACTTGGAAATACTTGATGTAAATTATTACGCAAAGTAACCAACCGATATATCGAGTCTCGAGAGTTATTTATCGTGCACTCAACGCAACGAGAGACTAATTTTCTAGAACACTCGATCGATTCTTATTTTCCGATAGTAGGCTCGTTCCCTTTGGAGCTTTCGCTCTGGGTCCTTTATTGCTTCCAAATCGATCGAGATAAATATTCGCGATTTTGCCGTTTTAACGGACACGCCCGAAATTTTTCATAGCTTGAACAATATCGAGAACCACCTCGAATATACGAATTTATCGAACATACGAACACATACGTATGAAACTATCGATACAACTCGAAGCTCGATCCAATCGTCTCTCGCAATCGTTAATTAGGGTTTTCTTCTGTTGCAGGTAAGAGTCTTTGAACGCGACAGTTTGAGAATAAGAGTACATGTACCAGAGTAAGTATTGTAAATCGCAGCGTTACCCTTCGACGATCTGTTACCGTATCGTTCGATATTTATCGAATCCCACCGAATCAGCCGTACACTTACAATTAGCCGAACCAGAATGGTTTACAGGGTCCCGTAAATTGCAAGGGTCGTTACACGATCGTACACTATCTAAACGCGTACAGCCGCTACGCCTGCGTACGATACGCCTGGGTGACCTTTATCCTATCGGTAGATATAATCGGAACACTGTCGGACGCCCACGCAACTTTGTTAATAATGTACGATTCTGTTTGGAGTTTCGGAACGACACGAGCCTTTAAAGGGAGTAGACGAGCCTCGGAATTTGAAATGTATCGACCTTCCTTCAATCTTACTTATAAAGTAAAACTAATTAAGTGAACATTTTACGCGCACAATATTATAGTGACTCGTAATAACGAATGCGTAAATCTAGGTGAAACTGTAAAAACTAATGGGACAGCTGGTCAGTGTTTTGATAAAGAGTGCGGTTGTACCGTACCTTCGTTGTCGGTCTAATCGCGAAATAGCGGAGGGAATGAACTGGTAAGATGTAATTCCGATGTCGAGCGTCGAAAGAAATAAGTAACGTCGGTTGCCGTGGCTAGAGGATTGCTCGAAGATTGCAGGAAAATATTGGACAGCTTGTAAACGTTGAAGCGTATTTCGAAAGCCCGGATCCGTCCTCGAGTCGGTAGTTTCGCACGTTACGAAACATCCTACGTAAATTCGTCTGTGGGTAATCGATGCATAAAGTCGTCGCGTCTGCAAACAATAGGCAGCAGAACCACTAGAAAGCGGCACGATATAGGTCGAGAAGGTGCCACGACAAGGCGGTCGTGCTCGCGCGTCTAAGACTTTGCTCTTTACCCTTCGCTTCGCTGGCTTGGCCCTTCGGCCACGATGCTGTAAACTACCTTTCTCGATAAGAATAGACTCTCAAAATCGGAAAAGTTTAACGGGTTTGGAGGAAACGGTGCTTTGAAAACAACACCACAACGCCACACCCCTGCTGACTGAAGGGTGAGAATGCCTTTCACGCAGAAACCCCCCGAATAGCTGACAATCGGTACGAGTCACTTGCTGTCGTCGCCTACTCGCTGCTTCCACAATCGTAACATCGTCGGATATCGTCTCGTCATCTACCACTCTCCCACGTCCTCGCTATACGTACCATTGTTCGACGATATCCCGAAACTAATAAATTAAATCCAAACAATTATTTGCTACTTTCGGTTTTCATCGACAATCGTCTAACGTTTAACGTTAACGAGCGAAACTCTGGACGAAATAACCGAATTTCGTTGCTTCCTACGTGGAAAACGAAGAAGCATCGAGAGCAAAATTATAGATTAACAAATTTAAGAATTGCGCGAACGTTTTTATCAACGATCGATTTTATTTAACTCTGCCGCATACGTTACAGTTCCCGGCAGACTCCGGAATAATTAACTTAAAAAGGTAGATCGAACATTTCAATTAGACGTTAAGTAAAGTCGTCCTTAAATTTAATTAAAGGTCTATAGCCAGACGTCGGATATCACGGTATTCGTTGGATAATAAACAAAGGCACAGACTGCATAGTAATTTGAACTTAAATGCTTAAATGCGTCGACACCTTTTTAAAAATCTTCCTTTATCGATTAGCCGAAATAAATAGAAACATGAACATTCACTATTCTCAAACTGATCCTGGAAATGTAAATAGATATCGTAAACTAACGACTATTGTCTAACTTATAATTTCTGATAATTATTTATATAATATCATTAAAATATTTCAAAAACATCGAATCAATAAGTCGCGCGAGTTTCAAGTTTTTCGGCACTTATTCTCCACCGACATTTTAATCGTAAAAATCGTCAAAGCCAATTTTCTACGTAAATGAATTTCTTCGTTCATTCTCTCCACCATTTCAATTCGTTTTCTTTCGTTCGAGCAAGTTAAGTTTTATTACGCCCCGTTCCTTTGAATCGAACAAATAATAAAATCCTTGCTTCTACTCGCTGCTCCAATTTTCCATAATCCTATAAATTCTGCGAAATCACTTAACCGTCGATTAACTTTCCGCCGAATATTACCAAATAATATTATAATCGAACAGGACGAGGAAATTGCATCGATCGAATGCAAGTTATTTGATAAAGAAACGAATCGATGGTGAAAGATAATTAATAAGTAAACGACCGATAATATTTTGGTAAGGAAATAAATTCGATATAGTAGAGAAATAAAGAAAGGAGAGGAAATTTACCGGATAGATTCGAGGCTTGAAATTTCATTGGTTTTCAACGTTCCATTTCGCTAATTGGCTTTCTCGGTGGATACGCGTGGGATTCTCTCGTTTTCCGGATAGTGCGAGTTTCTTTCATCCAGAGAATCAAACACACGATGTTTCCATTCCCGTCCCTTCCATTCGATCGACTCTACGGGACTCTGTTCTTCCTAACACGTATCGTGAACGCAAAACTTTTGTTTCGATCTCGCGAATGTTCGTGACGCGTAACACCGTTCGATACGATATTTTTCGCAACTTTCCAAACAAACAAATCGTTTCAATGTTTTCAGTCGCTTTCAACGCCGTTTGAAATTTACATTGCTCGAAACATTTTATCCGCTGGTTCGGAACGTTTATACGTTCTCGTTGGAAAATGCGTTTCAAACCCGACAAATTCACTATATGCATGGTATACTGGCGAACGAGATGCATACAAAGAATCGGTCGAGCAAAAGGTTTTCATAGGTACGCGCGACACACATGTACTCGATTATGTAATAGGCGGCGGTAGATGCGGCGATGGCAACGTTCTCTGTTTTACGCCGGCAATGAAGAATCCAATGGAAGATCGGCATGGAATCGAAGGAGTTTCCACGGAGCTGCCAGTGGTTCCGGACAATATAAGGCATTCCAAGCATCTTGGAATATCGCGTGTCAGGCTATTTCGAGTTGAAAGCTCCCTTAACACGCGGAGAAATTATCTTCTCGTACGATCCAATAAAACTTACCGCAAACTTTGTCATTGTCGCTTGAAACTGTTCTTGCCAACGCTGTTAGCGTTTTCGTTTACTTTGAAAAGTTTACTGCCAATCCGGGAGATTCTATTTCCCGGATATCCTAAGCTATTGCACGGCTGTTGTTGCATCCGGATGTCGCGATTAACCCTACGACGAATAATAATGGCGGGTAACGCTACGATCGAACATAACGAGAGATCGATTAATCCGGAAGGAACGAACGTTCGATTCTGTTCCTAGCCATGAAACGCGACACAAAACAATCCCATTTAATTCCGTCGAGTGCGATGCGAAAGTACCGTGACAGGCCGTCGTTGGTAACTAAATAGAAAAAACAATTGTCTCCCCGTTGAAATTATCCAATTGGTATTACAGATACTTAAACATTCGAGCCGTAAAAAATATCTCGGCCCGCGTCGGTGTACAACGTAGATGTTTCGTTATTTCCGATCGAACGTTTAAGAGACGAAGCAATAGCGATTGTCCTGATTATCGGATTGCTGTGGCACATCGGCATGCAACAGCGGTCTCGCTAAATTTCCCGCTTTCCTGGCTCCGCGTATCTGCAACAATGACCAAAGGTGCATCCCTTCGATGTACATGCGCATGCATAATTATCTGGGTCACGTTCGCAAAACCCGGAGAATCAGACACGCAGAAACTTCCTAAACGAGCATTGCTCTCCAAAGCAAAAGAGTTACCAGCAAACTTTACGAATGACACTTTGCACTCGAATTGCGGGAACATTTCGCCCCGGGAAGACATTCCGTTCCTTGCATTCGCTGTAAACAACTCGATCGAGTAATTTTCAATAACATAAAATAAGAAATAAAGCACATGGTACCTCTAACAAATAGTTTAAGGCATCGAGATTACGAAAATACTAGACGGAAATCCATGTCGTGAATCGAATACACGATACATATATGGGTGTTATTCCAATCGATATTATTTAAATACGTAGCCTTTATTCGGACGTATGTACGTCAGCTTAAAAAGCAATCACGAGCGTGGTAAAGTAGGACGCGTATTATATTACTTGGAACGAATGTAAATGCATTTAAATCAAAACACAGAAAAGTTGCCGAGCAAATAAATCAAATTATCTTTTCAGGATGTGCTTTTTGGACTCGTAGACCAGTAGAAAATGTATACATGTACATATAGAGTTGAACGATTTTTGTTTCTTTTCCCGACAGCGACCGTAATACGTACGATGCCAGAAACGCACGATTCCGGATCTCGATTCCTTCCACATTCCTAGAATTCTCTATGTAAGTACTTACGATATCAGGATTGTAGTCTGGAAATACTGCAGTCAGCCAGTCCGGTACAGCAACGCGAAACTCGCGATGTTTTCAGGCCGAAAGCCAGGGTTTCCCGAATTTTAGAGGCCGTTAAAATATTGCTTTGGTTTCCAAACCGCAACGGTATCGTAAAATATACACTGCTTTTGCACGAGACTTTGCGAAACTTTGCGAAGCTACGTCGCGTCGCCGCCAAAGTATTTACGATAGCACTATTAGGAAAATACTCTAATAAATGGAAATGACATTTATCGTATTGTATCAGACGTTACAGTAAATCTTCGTAGGAGAAAATTGTACGCGATATCCGTAATACAATAGTCGATCGAGGGTAATCGAAACTGGAAATAAATACGACGATACGACGATGTAAAGAAACGCAGATGTTGAACATCTAGTTTGAAAATTAATCTGCTACTCTACCGTGGACCGAGTAAGTGCAACGAGTTTTAAGGAAGTTGACTAGTTACTTTTGCAAGCCAGACGGTTCAAGGAGGTTCCTCCGAGGTGAATAATATCCTCGTAACTAGATACCATAACGATGAACAGAAATAAATTAGCAATCTATTCGATAAAATAGCCAGCTATTCGAATAACGTGGGACCACAGACGAGGTATACGAGTAGACCTTGCACCTTATGGACTGAAACTGGCCCAATCTGACTGCCGTACCGACCTGAAGATTTTAGCGTCCTTTTCTCATGGATGGCGGTCAGTTGAGAAACTATTCACTGAATTAGTATTGATAGGCAAACAGCTGTAGTGTTTGCGTAAATACATGTGAGTTGACTATGGAAGGGATTAAAATTCATTTCTGAATCTGTTGGTAACGTTGCGAATGACGCGAAAATGGTAATGGGGTTTCGAGACCCCATAAAAATGAGCCGAAAAAATACATTGGTTGAAAGATCTACTCGTATACCTCGTCTTTGACAATACTCTAGAATCTTTGATGAATCAATGAGAATGAAAAATAATCTAGCGAAGAAGCTCTATATTTATGATGACCTATGCAAAGCGGATCGCAGCCAATTTGCTAATATTATTTAGCTTTTAATTAATAATTGCATTACCCAGCTAAGAGCGATACGATTATTAATTAAATGGTAAATAATATTACCCAGGTCTCACCACGAGGAGGTTGCTGCGAGTGGAGACCCGAAGAGAGATAGATGGAATCCAAGTTCTATCGATCTCCCTTTCACATCCTTAGAAACTAGATTAGTCGTGCCAAGTAATTATTTTGTTTAAAAGAGGGACGAAGCTAAATCGTGGGCGACGCGACACGATACGACGCGATGCACCATGCAATGGTGCAAGGAACGAGAGACGCGAACCGAATAGCGAGGTCAAAAGGGTCAGCTCGTTGCCTCTTGGCAAGTCCGATCGAAGGGGAAGGGAATCGACGCACCCGACACGGGTTCCCCATTTCCCCCAAGCAGCCTGTTGGGAGCCCGTAGGACCCAACTCGGGATGTCTGACAGAGAGAGGGATCCTGAGTCGGGGCTACCGCAGACAGGAACAGTCCCTGATCCCCTCTGCGGCCGAAATACCCTTTCCCTTGGATCGTCTCGCTAGAGGACGGCAACTGACCCTTCGGGCCAGCTAATCGGCCGATCACTTGCTTTCTACATGGAAGCAGTGGTGATCGGAGGGGACGAAGGACGAGTCAAAGAGAAGCTACTTGTTACATAATTACTTGGCAAGACACGCGGTTACACTAGGGACTTAACACTAAATACCAAGTAATTATTTTGTTTAAAAAGGGATGAAGCTAAATTATTGGAAACGCGACGCGACGCGATGCTAAACCGTGCAGCAGATCCGAGGATCGAATCGACGCTACCCTTGGTAGATTGATTTCTATTTCTAGAAATCGATCTATCATAGGCAGGCGACTAGATCTTTCGGACAAACTGGACGGCCGATCACATGTTTCGTTCGACGAAACAGCGGTGACCGAAGCAAGAAACGAGAGAACGAGTCGAGAGAAGCTACTTGTTAAATAATTACTTGGCATACGCAGATACACTAGAGACTTAAAATTAACGTCGAAGCTCAAGTCTAGTCAAGTTGAATCTAAAATTCGAAGGATAGAAGGAAACAAAGTTCCTTGTACCAAGCAATTATGTGGTTAAAAGAGAGGGATGAAGCTAAATCGTGGGATACGCGACGCGACGCGAGGCTGAACCGTGCAGCGGATCCGAGGATCGAACCTACTGCCCTTGCTAACTCGATCTCAACAAGAAAACAGAGAACTGCAACCCCGAGTCGAGGTCTCCATTTCTCCAACGCAACCCGCCGGGAGCCCGAAGGACCCGACTTAGGCTGTCTGACAAAGAGAGAGTACCTGAAACGGGGTCGACTTCCGCTGGAAGGTATGCGTTTCCGCAGAATACGGAAACTCCACACCTTCCAGCGAAGTGCCGTTTTCCCTCGATCAAGCTTACCAAGGGAAGGCGATTAGATCTGTAGGACCAGATACACGGCCGATCACGTGTTTCAATCGATGAAACAGCGGTGACCGAAGCTACGAACGAGGGAACGAGCGAGAGAGAAGCTACTTATTGAATAATTGCTTGGTAGAACGCAAAAATATGTAGAATAAAGAAATCTTGGACGTTAATTTTAAGATTCGCGACGAAGCTTAAATCTAACCGACTTAGAATTAAATGTCCCTCGATGGATGTGGCGTACTCCCTCGATGTCCCTGCGAATAATCTGAAACTAAAATTGATACACATATTAGTGACATACGAAAGGAAATTTAATAACCACTATGCAAACTAGACGAAGCGATGGAATAATTAGTCGTGCTGATGTACCTAAAAGTGAGAATCTATAAGATTCTCGATGCTAGACCTACCTAAGGAAATGTACAAAATTTACACATGTTACGAACAAAGTATTCTACCTATACTTGCGTAACAGGAGTATAAAGTCGAAGTAAAATAGCGAATGATTACAAAAATTGTCCGAAGAACCATACAAACTTCAAAGACGAACAGAGACAAAGATTGAAAATCCAACGATGAAATGAAAGAATGAAAATACCCAAGAATCAAACAAAATATCTTAGCGAAATAGAATAAGAATAAAAATCTTATTCTAATTAGTGACATCGAAATTCATGAAATAATATACAAACAAAATACATAAAATAATATGGAAACAAAAATGGTACATGATCCAACACAATTATGTCAATTCAAAAAATAAGTCAGAAGTAGAAATAGAGGAGGAAAACATAATAACCAAATAAAACCGGACAGTCAAACAACGCCGAATTATGACCAAACAAATAAAATAAACCGGTCAATTTTGTGATAATAATATAAATAAGTAAAGTGGGCTTACTACTTGTTGAGCATTAGTTACCATTACCAAGGAAGCAGCACCAAAGGTCCAGCTGTAACATAAGAAACGATTCGTAATTTAACAAAAGCGATGAACAGTTCCATAACGTTCAATTGGTATCAAATGACACAATAGAAGTGGGGAGAGCAATTTTAAATAGTTCTTACCAGTGGTCATCACGGTCCGGCACTGGTCAGTAGTGGTCAGTAGTGGTCAGTCGTCGGATCTCCACTGGTCAGCACTGGTCAGTAGTGGTCAGCTCTGGTCAGTTCTGGTCAGTCCTGGTCAGCTCTGGTCAGTCCTGGTCACTCCTGGTCCCCCCAGTGGTCAGCGGTGCACGAATGGCCTGACTTCGGCCCGCGGGACCCGATTCCCCTGGATGCTCCAGGGGTACTGAAGAATTTGTCCAGCGGTAGTCTTCGAGTGGGGAAGTCGAAGAGTGGGGAGACAATGTCAACGTGAAGAGTCAAGAACCGCTTGGTCTAGAGAACAATACTATTTCGATTGGTCCCATTTCTTGACCATTTCTGGATCTTCACTGGACCGCTGACCTTGATGTCAACCTCACTGTTGACCACCAGTGACCATAAGCTAGTCATTGTTGATCATCGACCCATTAAAACTATTACGAAGATTAAAGCCTTCTTACGAGGATCCTCGTAACCGAGGTAGGTAACCTATCGGTAAAAGAAGAAGAAAGAAACGGTGGACAGGTCTCGAGCTGCTGGCAAAGCTTCGAGACAGGCAATCTCGTTTTACTTATTCCTGGAAAGTCGCTATGGACTTGAGCGAAATTAATAGCTGCGATCGCGATAGAAGAAAATAATGGAACAGAGTTGGTCTTTAATCCTCTTGTTCGGTGGCGTGCGAGGCACGAGATAACGGTGGTTGACTAAACGAGTGCAGGTTTAGCGTTACCTTAATGCTACAATTCCGAGTAGGTATCGTCAAATCGGATGATCGTATCTCTGCAGGTACAAATTTCTTACTCTTGCGTAAATATAGCTTTTATCGTTGTTCGCAACGAGAACGTTCCGCGTACCAAAGAGATTAATGCTCGTACGCGACACACGTATGACTCTGATTTACTGAAAATTAATATTCTCGATCGTATCCTTAGGAACGAAGACCCTCGGCCTTCTTGCTCGAACATACCCGACTAACTCCGGTCTCTACGAACTTGACACTTGTTTTTTTCATAACCGATCGATCGATCATCTACGGCCAGAAAGCTCGAATATTTCATTGGAATCGGTCAGGATCGTGCACCGTTTGTCGGCTACAGCTTACGGCCACGTAGGTACGTATTAACAAAACGAGAACGCACCTCCTCCTGACGACGTCTCGCCCCACAAAGCTGGCGTCGAACAATTCTGTTTCTTGTTCGTTTCTCGGTTTGTTAGCGTTTCCTGTTTTCCGAGGGTGCCTAGGCCGCGGCGGCCAATATGGCCCGAAGCCAACACCTAAACAGCCAAGGCGTTGCGTTTCACGCTGCCCGAGTCGCAACCGATTACCCGTCGATAGTAGGAGCACCGCGGCTCCATGAAAATCCTTCCAACGAGGGAACCCTTGAAATACGAGATGGTTGGTTTCTTGCTCTCAGAGTCCATCCATCCAACGGATCCGCGCTTCCTCGATCTCGTAAACTTGATGCGACGATGTCTTCGGTTTGCCGAGCACGCGTTATCATGCGGCCGCATGTCGGCTATACATACTATAACAATGTCCCTTCTCGACGAACGCCGACAAAGTAATCGCAGACCGTTGGAGAACGGAGGAGGACAAGTTCGCCAAGTTATGAATTAATACGTTGGTTACGGCGAAGATAATGGAATTTCGAACGAAATTGGTATCGATACGAAGATCCGGTATCGGTTGCGGGGCAACCGCATATGACGTAGACGTGTAATTAATACCAGCAGCGACTTGGGCTTAAATGCTTCGAAACGAGTTCACTGGGCCAACGTGTACGTCGATCCGCAAGGAATCGCTAATTCGCTGCGCACACCGACGCGACGCTCTCCCGGTATGCCGTTTGTGGTATCCAAATGCAATATACTAGCGCATCTGTCGCCTACACGCCGCGTACAATCTCTCGCTTCTCTCTACCTAGCCGTGTATCGGCTACCTTGACAAACGTGCGAGCTACGTACGTACGCGCACTTTCCGATCGAGTCACGATCGACGTTTATTTCAAGCTTTCGGGTTCGCGAGCGCAATGCTTCTCTCCGTGGCATACACGCGCATACACTCTCCCCGTCCGTAAAGTATAAATTCGTAAAGATTTTATCGCACTCCCACCAAAACTACCAATCGTTTTACGTACGAGACTCGAGCTTTGCGGAAATCGTTTACGCCCGTAATTATAGCACGAGACTATTTAAGGTAATGTCACGACATTTCTCGCGGTCAACGAAAATAAGATGCCCCGTGTGTTCTACATTCTGACCCTGGTACTTTTGGTGCATTAATCTTGATCTCTCCTCGTAAAGCGTTTACAGCGTACGAGTCGATGGAAAGGCGAGAATCAAAGTTTCCCGATACGGAATCTAGATAGATATACATAATTCCAAATAAAGGAATACTTGTATCGCACATTTTCACGCTCCATTCTCGTTTCTAATGCCTGCGGTCTACGCTATACGTTTGTTTGCGCTCTCGGCCAGCTGCTTGTCTTGGAGCATCCTCGATGGAGAAGCGGGAAGCATCGCTTTGACACACGGGATTTGTTACCGAGCTGCTCCTGACATTTTCTGAGCGCCGTCGTAAAATATACGCGGACACGTTCATACTATGGAAATGCGGGTGCCGCGCTATGCGCTGCCGCGGAAATAAAAATAGAGAGCAACCAGCGAGAGAAAATGGAACTGTAGGGGAAAAGATGCGAACCGCCGCGGCGGTTATACGTTGAAACTGCATTCAAAAATTGAATCATTTTCGTGTGGGAAAGTAGTCTCGATGCGCGGAAAACCCTTTGGAAACGTTTAGTATCGATAAACGAGCATAGATTTAAAATATTATTCGTTTCGTTGAACCGTGGCGCAAAAACCGATAGAAAAGTAACGCGTACAAACTGATCGCGAGCAGAAATTCCGTAATTTTGTTTCAGTGCAACGCGGCCGTCGGCGTGAAAGCGTTTTTCGACATGATGCACAGCGGACCGCACAAAGTGATGCTGTTTGGCGCAGCTTGCACGCACGTCACGGATCCCATCGCCAAAGCGTCCAAGCATTGGCGACTCACTCAGGTAAGCCCAACGACTTTTCAAACAGCATTCGCACCGGAAGTGCAACGTTCTTAAAAGCGTACGTTGTTTCTGTTGCAGCTTAGCTACGCGGACACGCATCCAATGTTCACCAGCAACAGCTTCCCGAATTTCTTTAGAGTGGTGCCATCCGAGAATGCGTTCAATGCCCCCCGTGTAGCGCTCTTGATACACTTCAATTGGACCAGAGTCGGTACGATTTACCAAAACGAGCCGAGGTACTCCCTAGTAAGTATTTCAAATTTCATGGAAACCTAATAAAACGCGGCACAAAATCAACGTAACGTCGAGTCGGTCGCCATCGTCGAAACCTTTTAAACTTGCCGCATTATGGTTTCTACGGAGCTCCTGTGGAAACTGGTCCACGGTACGATACTCTGTATGCAACAGCGTACAGTTTTGCTACGTAAACGTCCAACTTGGATCGTTAATAATTGAAACGGTCGATTACCAAAAACATTAAGCGACCGTTTCATTTCCTGAACGCGCAGCATCGTACGAAGCAACTCGATGGACCATTCGTCTTCTTTTCCTATTCGGAATTGTTAGGTGCATCGTGTAATTCACCGCGATCGATTCCTTACCAAGGGCCATCTGGTAAATCGGAATATTACCGGTCCTCTGACCGATCCACCTTACCCCCAAGTACAATATTTCAACAACGCCTCCAGGACCCACGATCCGTTACTACATCCTCGAGGAAAGAGAGGGGTTTTTTCGACCGGTCTAAAGCCAACGAGCCCCATCATGTGTTTTATCTTTACAGGCTCACAATCGATTGGTCGCCGATTTAGACGACAGCAATATGGAGGTCGTGGAGACGCAGAGCTTTGCCACGGAGGTGACCACGGCCCTCGAAAAACTGAAGGAGAAGGACGTTAGGATAATTTTGGGGAATTTCAACGAGGTCTGGGCCAGACGGATATTCTGCGAAGCGTACAAGTGCGTAGACGAAATATGTGGTAGTTTCGCGGGTACCGCGACTCGTTGTAAACGATTAGCTCGAGGCAGTTGCGTTTACAGATTCGGTATGTTTGGACGCAAATATCAATGGGTGATCATGGGAACGTACGGGGAAGAATGGTGGCTTCGATCCGGCGGTGGTTGCGCTCCCACGGAGCTTTCCGAAGCTCTCCACGGTGCCATTCTGACGGACTTGCTCCCGTTGACGACGGAAGAACGGTACACCGTGTCCGGCATTGTAAGTAAAATTCGACCTTGGTTCGTAAAAACGAAAAAATCGATTTGTCCCGAGCTGGCTGACCAGAGAGAACAGGCGGAGGAGTTTGCCTCGATGGGACGCGACAGGAAACGTTCCAAGCGTATCGTTTAATTTTCCAGAGCTTAGGCAGACGCGCGGTCAGCCCTCGGTGTTATCGCGGTCGCGACGAATCGTCGGACAATCGTTAAAGTTTCCCTTTCGAATGTTTTACAGACGCCGGATCAATATCGGGTCGAGTACGACTCGAGACGGGGCACGGAGTATTCGAGATTCCACGGATACACGTACGATGGTATATGGGCGGTCGCTCTGGCGATACAACACGTGGCGCGCAGGATAAGACACTATCGTCGCAATCAGACCATATCGGATTTCAGATACAGAGACGCGCTCTGGGAGAAGCTTTTCCTCGAGGCCCTCAGGAATACAAGTTTCGAGGGAGTGACGGTGAGGAACGAGATAACGGTTTAATTGGATCGACCAAGGACGAAACGAGTATTTAGTTTCGAGTAATCCGAATCCTTTTTTGTTGTTTCGTTGCTTCCAAAGTGGTACGAACCAACGAACAACAAACGAATCGATAATGCAGTCGCGGCGAGCGTCGATAAATCAACGATTCGCGAGCAACTTCCTGATTCGAGGAACGCGTTAAAACAAATGGAACTTTACGCTCGAGCGCGACGATTAATGCGCAGCACCGTCGTATGTAAATCTCCGTTTATTTTTGCGTATTTCGAGCCTTCGTTCTGCTTTTCCGCCTAACCGAGACACGAATCGAGATTCGATCGTGCGCGAAAATAAACGAGAATTCGCGGCCAAGCGGGATAATTAATCAACCAATGAAACCAAATAACGCGTAAGGAACGGGGCCGTTCGTTCCTATGATTCGTTGACGCTTTGTCGGTAATTTCGTGATTCGCGATACCCGATCGACGGAATTTTGGCGTCGAGGAGCGAATTTCTAGCAATTATTAGAAACTCGGAAATGTGAATCGAGTGTGCTTGATCTTTCAGGGGCCCGTACGTTTCTACGATAACGAACGAAAAGCGTACATTCTGTTGAAACAGTTTCAAAGTGAGTAACGCGAACCGGCACCCTCGCAAATACACGATATATCAACGGGTTTTGTTATTGCAGGCGGTAGCGAAGTTAAGGTGGGAGAATTCGATGGCGTGACCGGTGTATTGGACCTGACCAGGGGTCAACCTATGGTCTGGAGAGGACGGTCGCCGCCGAAAGATCGAACGCTTCATATCATCGAGCACTCGACTGTAAATATTACAATTTATGCGGTGCTAACTTCCGCGGCCAGCGTGGGTATCGTCATGGCGGTCATTTTTCTCGCCATCAATATTAAGTACAGAAATCAAAGGTAATTAATCGAGAAAGAATTATCCCAATTCAGGTTCACAGAATCGATAGCGTCGCGAGTTTCCTGTCGGTTCGTTTCAAAAAGGAACGGCCACGAAACCGAGGTACACACAGATGCACGTAATATACATATACTTTTGGCTTAAGAAACTATCATACTGTCGGGGGCCGTAAGATGGAAGCAAGGTGGCGGGGGTGGTGTACCTATTTGGGCTGTTAATGCGTTCGAAGAGAGCGCAACGATAAGAGAAAAATCGTTGATCGCGCGCGCGCTCGTCCTTTTTACTCGTGCGTCGGTATATTGTAATCTTTTCCTCACGATCGATCATCTTCAACATTTCAGATATATAAAAATGTCATCGCCGCATTTAAACAACCTCATTATCGTCGGATGCATGCTGACCTACAGCAGTGTAATTTTCCTTGGGTTAGATTCGCAGCTGTCCAGCGTAACGGCATTTCCGTATATTTGCACCGCAAGAGCATGGCTACTGATGGCTGGTTTCTCGTTGGCCTTTGGTTCCATGTTCTCCAAAACATGGCGAGTACATTCCATCTTCACCGACGTAAAGCTCAATAAAAAGGTGAGTCGTGTTTGCCGGCTATCGCGCGGGGGACCTTGGCTTACCAAATTACGATCCTAATGTACGCGTATACGTACGTCTCTCGCCGTTTAGGTCATAAAGGATTACCAGTTGTTTATGGTGGTCGGTGTATTGTTGTTTATCGATTTGGGGATTATGACGACGTGGCAGGTGGCGGATCCGTTCTACAGGGAAACCAAACAAATGGAACCCTACGTGAGTAACGATCTCCCTTAAAAGTACATTCGGTCGAAGAAACAACCTGCCAGTCGAGAAGATGCGCGCGTTAAAGAATAACCCGCATTACGTTTTCGTAAAGAAAATTACGTACATACCTTGAAAATTGCACGTTTTACGTGCACACGTACGATCTACATACATATGTATCGGACGACTCTTTCTTCTTTCAGCCCCATCCTTCCAGCGAGGATATTATAATAATACCGGAAAACGAGTACTGTCAGAGTAATCGGATGACCGTCTATTTAGGGTGTATATACGCGTACAAAGGACTGTTGATGGTGCGTAGTCTGAAGAGTATGGACAGATAGGAGGAAAGCGTGAGAGAAACTTTTCCGGGTTACAGATATTCGGCGCTTTTTTGGCATGGGAAACGAGACACGTCAGTATTCCGGCGCTAAACGACAGCAAATACGTCGGAATGAGCGTGTATAACGTCGTGATTATGTGCGTCACCGGAGCAGCTATAAGCTTCGTGTTGGCCGACAAACAAGACGCCATGTTCATAATGTTGGCGGTATTCATAATATTCTGCAGCACGGGCACGCTGTGCCTGGTTTTCGTACCGAAGGTACTTTAACGCGTAAATTCTTTATACCTAGTGGTTCGCGGTACCTTAACAGAGCTTCTTTTCGATTTTCGATGGCAGCTGATAGAACTGCGAAGAAATCCTCAAGGAGCGATAGACAAACGAATCAGAGCTACTCTAAGGCCGATGTCGAAGACGCGGAGGGACTCGAGCATGAGCGAATTGGAAGAACGTCTGAAAGAGGCTACGCTAGCGAATCAAAAGTTTCGTAAGCAGCTGTTGGAGAAAGATTCGGAACTTCGGGTGAGCGAAACGAATTGATTTCCCGATCGTTGTTACGGTGGGGGGGGGGGGGGGAGGGGGGAGCAGCAGGGCGCGCGACAGAAAACGAAACAAACGACTTTTCCGATCGCAGATGTTCGTAAGGAGGCTCGACGATCAAACTGCGTCGAACACGCAAGAAGCGATGGACAGATTGACGGTCCCGAGGCAAGACGCGACGATAAAGAAAGAGGGTAACGATCGCGCTATAGCTAAATGGTATATCAGACTATCGAGATGAATATTTTCGCCGTTGTATCGCAGGTCTGTCCGTGAATACGGAGACAACCGATATCTCGATGTCGATGTGCAGCCTCAACTCGACGACGATTTCTCAACCGGAGGGCGATTACGCGAACCTCGATCAACAATCCGCAAAGTGCGTAGAAATCGATCGCGCGACTACGGGAAACGAAAGTTGACAGTTTTTAAGCAGTCGGCCTGCTTCTCAGGAAGAAGACGTCCTTCTCGAAAGTTCCGGCGATCGCCATCGACGGTGAGCGGGTGCCCCTGGTGCCGCAGGTAGACGCCGTTAAAGGAGACACCTCAAAGACATCCGACGATAGCGCGCCACCCTCGGCTTTCAAACACTCGGCAGACGAGCCGACGCGTAGAAGAAGCCGCTCCGGGAAAGAAAGCGAACCTCTTATCGAGAGGAGCCCGGAACCGCGTCTGGACGGCAAAACCAACGTCGAATTCGTGCCGGAAATCGTCGAGGAGGGCGACGCCGTTATTCTCGAAGAGACTGAAATTCCTAGGCACGGGAAACCGGTTAGATGCAGAGACGATCGCAGGTCTAGGCTTCCGACGCCGCTGCCCGCGAAGAACGTCTCTTTCGGCGAACTCCACGAGCAAAACTACCTCGAGCAAGCCATACTCCCACCTCCGTCGCAATTCGTAGCGAAACATCGTCATTCCGGTGAGTACGCGGCCAATATTTTTCGTACTTACGCTACTCGTAAACTTGATTCCGTGGCGCAGGTTCGACGATCGCATCCTCCCATCAATCGCTCAAGAGGAGATCGTCCGTGAAAAACAACGGAATGGCCCATTCTCATCACGAGCTGTTCCAAACTCGCCGTACGAGTGTCCCGGTCAACTCCATTAGCTACATCTCGACCGAGAACGTGTCCAAGTCCGAGAGGACGGAGGTCTCTGTGGGCTCGTTAGACAAATCGTACGTGATCGGCGAATGTGGGCACAGACGAGCGGTGATGCCCGGTGCCGGTACCGGTACCGGTTACCGCTGCGAAAAGCACGGTGGCCGCGGTGGCCATTCTCGTGCGACCTACAACGGCTCCGCCGAGACGCCGCCCGCGCCACGGAGGCAACGAAAGCACTACGACTCGCAAAACGCGAGTTCTCCGAGCGTGCCAGCGGTCGTCAGCGCGAGCTACTCCGACACGGGTGAGCACGAACATCATCGCCTAGTAATAATCCACCACCGCCAGGCACGTGCCTGGCTGCTGGCCTAATATTTACCAAGTAAGTAAGCTGATCGTCCTCCATCTCTGCGCTTTCAGAGAAATGCGACGAATCGGTATCGACGATCATTCAACGGTCCGTGTCCGAGAGATCGCGAGAGACGTGTCCGCGTCTTCGGAGCGAACACAACGCAGCGAGCGAGTGTCCCCATCGTGCCGCCCGGAGGATACGAGAATGCAGGCACACCGAGCCGAAGCTTCGGCAACAGGCTCGACTCGAGTACGTGCAGAGTACGCCGAACGTGGCCACCATTCACAATAATAAATTCGCGAGCGCGAATCCGCGCGGCGGAGGCGGTGACGGAGGCGTCGAGGAACGCGGAGCGCCGGGCGAACGCGGTGCTGGCGTAGCTGGAACCAGAAGCGGTGCCAGAGTAGCTGGATCCGTGACCAGCAGCTCGGACGTTGTCGGTGGTTCGGCGATCAACGTCTCCAAGATGTACAGTGCTGTGTCTGACGGCGAGCTGCTGGATGTAACGATTCTTCCCATCTTTCAGAAGCTGCTCACCGAGAGACACAAGAGCTCGTCGAGAGGCGGTTACGGTGCCAGCGTGGCCAGCTGTCCGAATATATCCATCAAATGCGACATCGTCGAGTATCTTTAACGATCTTCCAACAATTAGTTTCGAATTTCGCGGGGTATCGGTATTACGGGCCGTAGTATCATCGATCGCGGAAAAGATCTATCGCCCGTCCGATACGGAGCATCGTTTTCTTATTCTCGACCCGTGGTGTTATCGTTTGGTAAATCTTGCTTGGTTCGTAAACCGTGTCTCGACCGTTTCTTCTAACTCTATCGCAACCGCGTGTTCGTAATCGCACGGTATTCACTAATCGGCATATTAATTGTGGTATTGGGGAACGGGACGAGAGAAAAAATATTCCGATTACCCTCGATATTGCGTCGATTCGATCGCACGGACCGTTGCCGGCGAACACCGATAGTCTCGCGTTCGTACAACGCGTTACGTAATAACGTACCATCGACCGTCGTCGGCGTCGGCGTCGGCGTCGACGTCGTCATCCGATACCATAGGTACATACCTACCATGATACATCTACGTCCAAGTACGAGCGCGATGCTTTTCCACGTATGTACCTCGAAATACTCTCGCTAGATCTCGAATAAACAGTTTTTGATATAAGCGAACTTTTAACCTAATACATGCTCGAAAGGAAAGGCAAATGCCTGGACGAGGATGCCGGCCTTCGTAAAACGTTCGACAATTTCTATTCTTCGTCGATACTGTCCGACGGAGCGAATGTATATACGCCTGCTTCTTTCGAAATTTATACGCGTTTCGTTTTTATCTTATTTATTCTAGCGAACGACAGGCATGTTTTCGAAAACGAAACACACGCAACGTACATACGTATCGTTACGTAACGGAAAATCACCGATCCTGCAAACATTCGACGAAGAAAATAGCCTGTAACGAAACGAGCGCTGATAAACATTACCGTATGCGTCTTACCTAACTTTATCGCTGTAAACATGATCGTTTTAAATAATTTTATAGCGTACGAACATTCGTCGAATCATTGTTTAGCGACTCAAAGGGTACAGGTTTCTTCATTGTTTTCGACTTTTCGTTCGCATTCGAGGAGCAGCAACTGTTTACGTTAAGCTTCGTCTCGTCTGAATAAAAAGGAATGTCGCATTAAAGATCGAAACAGACTCCTCTCGGTATCGTCGGTGAAACAAATATAGCGATCTTGTAAAAATTCAAAGGTGCCGTGACGATAGCGCTCTCTAGATAAGTGTGATACGAATTGCAGAGACGGTCCGAAAGAATCTTTTTCGAACGTAAAAATGTTTAAGAGCTGCTGCTGCTGCTGCTGCTACTACTACTACTACTGCCGCGGCCGCACAGTAGAAAACTTAATTAGCAGTTTCTATCTAACTATCGAGAATCGCTAGATTTATTTCGCCTGCTATACCATATAGACGCAACTACTAATTCTACAGAACGGCTCAATACACGCGCGTTTATGGAAAAGGTTCGAGTATAAGATACGCGAAACGCTTCCGTTTTTAAGGTAATCCTTTTCTTCAAATTCTAACTGTCACTTTTCCACGATAAATGGCCGGCGTCTCTTCGTCGACAAAGTATGTTTCAGTCTAAAAAGTTTACGAACGAATTCTGGATGTGATGTGCATGCCTAGTAAGCGAAATCGATAAAACGTTGTATTTTTTCTTTCGTATGTTTTTGTTCGTTCTTTCCGAGGAAAAATCGAGAAGCCTACGATAAATAGAGTCGGAGAAGAAAGGCGTCCAGATGTTCGGAAAAGCGTAACTATCCGAGAGCCTACTGCTCGTTACACAGGACCTCTGTTGCGTGGTTACGCGAGTCTTGTACATAACTCTCGAAATAAATGTCATGTTTACAGGTAAAATAGGCATTTATTATGGAAAACGAATTATACCCGCTTTTTACGTTCCGTACGGACAAAATCCATTGTTCACGGCACTCGTGTACTCCTTTCGTTTTGTAACTCCGAAGCAATACTTGTCTTTGTACCGTGTTCTATATTGTTATGCGTTACGGATATCCGATCGTTTGCGAATCTCGTGACACGATGCACGAAAACTTGAAACAAACGTTGACAAATTTCTATAATTTCGAATAAGTAAGAATCGATGCTAACAGGTCAATTATATTCAATTTTATCAATAAAGTTGATGCACTCGTTTTATCACCTTCGACTCCTTGAACAAAAAGAGTTTTTATTTTTTTTTTTTACGATACGCGTCAATGAACTTCTTCGAAGGTCTTCGATGCTCTATCCAAATTGCCTGTTACCAACCAGACCAACCCAAAGCGCATTAAGCGTTAATCTCGACTGGTTTTATTCACTTTTCAAGACAATAAAAGATTAAAAAATTAAAAGTAAAAGGCAAAATATAGGCCACAGCCCTGATACCCCTCCGACCGGTGTTTCAATTTCGCGCTACGACGAGAAAAATGTCTCTCGCTGTACCGCGATCCAAGTAAAAATGTATGATAATCTAGGGAAGATTGTTGCGTTTACGTATAACCGTTGGAAATT
Organism: Colletes latitarsis; assembly: GCF_051014445.1. Classification (NCBI taxonomy): domain Eukaryota; kingdom Metazoa; phylum Arthropoda; class Insecta; order Hymenoptera; family Colletidae; genus Colletes; species Colletes latitarsis. The sequence continues at coordinate 22,611,350 of NC_135140.1, forward strand.
AACAGTAACAAAAATTTTTACCAAATGATACCACACGATACTGTTTACTCTTAACGCGTCTCGTATCGTACGTTGCTCGATATTCTATAGAGATGTTCCTAATCGTACGTTGCCTGTAGATTGCCAAGTGGTAGGGGGAAATGTCTGATCGGTCTCACCAATAGTAACGCAGGGTCGAAGGGAACCTACGATCACTAGTGGCAGCGTCCAATAGCGTATAATGTTTTTCTAAAAATTAAATTTATCATTGTGACGATACAGTCGTAATCTAAGAGTTGACAAATAATTCGGTATTACATAATTGCCCGCAACATAGAGACTCAACACGCTTGTGCGAAAAATTCCATCATCTATCTGAGTCACCACCATCTAGATTACTATTCCGGCAACCAACCGATGAAACATGGAACAGTAACGCTTCGGCTAACGCACGTGGAACAACTCGTGGTGATCCGTCGTAAAATAGTTAATTAACTTGAAAAAAAAAAACGTTCGTCATGTTGCGACTGTTGGGAAAATTACAGTACTCACGATGCTTTTCCACCGCGGCTATACCAGCACCAGAGAAAAATCCATCGATTCTATATGCCGGAGTAAGTATGCAATGCCTTTAAATTGGAAAATTCTCAACACAGTTAGAATTTCCTGCTTAATATTTCATAATAATATGATAAATTCATTTTAAAGACTAAAATAATTAATATAGAATAATTATTATTTATATGTACATTATACGTCGAATAAGAATAGTATCGTATAATTAGAATGAAATTACTTTGTACGAACCAACTACTATATGTACAAATTCCTAGAACGATTCGTGCATACATACATGTGTACACAACGTACAATGCACCCAAGACGTTTTTAATACGTGTAAGAGCAAAAATACTGTACGATACACGTTGAAAGCACCAAAACGACAAAAATCGAAAATTACTTTTTAACGAATATCTCTCTCTCTCTCTCTCTCCCTCCCTCTCTCTTCTTTATAACCTTAATTTTAATATTACTCCTGTCCGAATGTTTATCACAGTCTTGTGTAAATTGTCCTATCATCGATTACGACAAAGGCACTTTCCAAGTCGATGTAAGATAAATATTTTGATGTACATACTTTTTCTTTCACCATCGACACACAAAATTACGCAATTCCAGGGGATCTTGTAGGAAGAAAATATTTACGTCGGTTGACACGTACATGTATCTCGTATCTCCGTTAATTTTATCACGTTGAAAACTATAAACAACGATAGAGGCTGTAAAAAAGACAATCGATAACCATGATATTTGCAATTTCCAAATATAGTACGTGCGGCAAGTCACATCTAACGCCAAGCATCGGGTATCTAATCTCTACGGTACAAAAATAACGGCTGGCGACATAAAACCTTGGTTGACGATTATCTTTACACGTTTTTTGCTTACTTTTATGTAACCCGATTAATAGACTTATGTTGATAGACTTGTCAAAATATTATCCAACAGCTTGCTTTACACTTTATGCAATACATTTCTGTCTCTCAAGCATCGTTTTTTTTTCAGATTTTCATCGATAACGAATGGCACCGATCAAAATCAGGAAAAACGTTTCCCACGATAAATCCTGCGACCGGAGAAACGATTGCCGAAGTCCAGGAAGGTGACGCCGCGGATATAAATGTAGCCGTGGAAGCAGCGAACGCAGCGTTTAAATTGGGCTCGCCATGGAGAACCATGGATGCCTCTAAACGCGGTTTACTTTTGAATAGATTGGCCGATTTGATAGAACAGAATCATTCCTATTTGGCGGTGAGTTTTCCGTTGCAGTTTAGCTAGACGAAACAATATCATTATCAATTAAGATTTTATTGGCTTGGTTTCAGTCGTTGGAAACGCTCGACAATGGTAAACCTTATTCCGTGTCGTACGGGTTTGATATACCCGCGAGCGCAGCGACTCTGAGATATTACGCTGGTTTGGCCGACAAAAACCATGGTCAAGTAATTCCTATGGACGGACAATACTTGGCTTATACACGCCACGAACCAGTTGGCGTTTGCGGCCAAATTATTCCCTGGAATTTTCCCCTTTTAATGATGGCTTGGAAATTGGGACCTGCTTTAGCTACAGGTATCTAACTCTGCAATCATAACACGACGCATTACCTATGCGTAACAGTATAACGACAAAAGCACAACAACGATGCGTTTACGTCAACTAATAAGTATGTACATATATTTGAACCATACGAACCATACATGTACACGATCCTTGATAAATCACTCCAAATTTCACGTTAAAAATACATATAAACAACAAGTCTATTATTACGTTTGTATAGGAAACGTTATCATTCTAAAGCCCGCGGAACAGACGCCATTAACGGCTTTATACATGGCCCAATTGACGAAAGAAGCTGGATTTCCTAGCGGAGTAGTTAACGTCGTTCCCGGTTTCGGTAAAGCCGGGGCTGCGTTAGTTGCGCACGACAAAGTTGACAAAATTGCATTTACCGGTTCGACCGAAATTGGACAGCTAATAAAACAGGGGGCCGCGACGAGCAACTTGAAGAGAACCACATTAGAACTTGGTGGAAAATCACCAAACATAATCTTTAAGGACGCTGACCTCAACCACGCTGTGGAAACAGCTCATTTTGGTCTATTCTTCAACATGGTACCATAATATAATATATTCCTACGAAATATATTCGAAATTATCGAATATTAATGAATTTTCATTAATTACGCGCCTTGCATGTACATTAGGGTCAATGTTGCTGTGCCGGATCCAGAACTTTCGTCGAAGACAGTATTTATGATGAATTTGTGGAGAAAAGTGCCGCGCGCGCCAAGTCTAGAGTTGTCGGTGATCCCTTCGATTCAAACGTGGAGCAAGGACCACAGGTATATTAATGATGATATAAAATACGTTCGTTCTACATACATGTTACAACATTAGATTGTTCGAATTTTGACAGATCGACCAGAACCAAGCGGATAAAATTCTATCTATGATAAAGAAAGGTCAAGATCAAGGAGCGAAGCTAGTTTCGGGTGGTTCGCGCGTCGGTGATAAGGGCTACTTTATTGCACCGACCGTGTTTGCCAACGTTACGGACGATATGACCATTGCCAGGGAAGAGGTACACAAACACATTCTTTAAACCTGATTAATTATATTTAAATAACAACTTTTTTTTAATGCTACCACGTACATTAATAATCGCAGATCTTTGGACCGGTTCAACAAATTTTGAAATTCAACAGTCTAAACGAAGTAATTAACCGAGCAAACAGTTCTGATTATGGATTGGCAGCAGCCGTTTTCACAAAGGACATCGACAAGGCGAATTACATAGTTCAGGGACTTCGAGCAGGCACTGTTTGGTACGTTACCCGACAAATTATTCTCCATTAAGTAAAACTACTTAAATCTAGCGTTTCTCTTCTATTCGTTATTTTATCGGGTTTGTTTTCCAGGGTTAATACGTATAACGCTCTAGCGCCTCAAGTGCCATTCGGTGGTTATAAAATGTCAGGACACGGAAGAGAACTCGGTGAATACGGTCTCCAAGCGTACACCGAAGTAAAGAGCGTAATAATTAAAGTGAATCAAAAAAATAGTTAATCTAATTTCTTTTAATTTTGAATTTTATGAAACTTTGTACAGTTTTTGCATAATCTTTTTTACAGTATAATATTTTTAACGTAAAGAGAAAATAATCATCTGATTTATGTACATCTTTTGTATTTCGAAAAATAGTTCCTAACATCGATCACGCAAATAACAAAGTATATGTATTTGCATCGGTTTTCACGTCGAAAACAAGAAAGAAAACGAGGTATAAAATCGAAACTTATCGCACACTATCGAATCGTTAACGTATCGTTAACGTATAATTAATAAACGATTTAATCTGATTAGATTCAGCTACCCAGAGAATAATTTAAATTTTTAACTTTTACAAAATATGTAAAATAATGTTGTACTACATAATGATATATACATGTATTGTAAACTTACAATGGGGCCAAAGGTATCGTCATCGTAAACTCTTCAAATATATTCGCACATGTGACCACAACCGGTTGGACATTGTCGATTACATCTGAACCATTCATTCATATGAACAACGTGACCTCCATGCGTGCATCCCTGACACCATGCGTACATTCCTCGAACAACCTGCGAACAGACATAAAATACCACGTGCAATGTGAAACAAAATGAAAAAAAATATATTAAATATATCTCACTTGATGACAAACGGAACAAAGCGCGTGATGAGACGAATGACATCGATCGCACAACCATGCTGCCCTTTGCAGTGGTTTCGTACACGCTAAACAACACGCATGTATCACCGTTGATTGTTGATTCAATTGCGACACCGACGGTATCCAAACCGACTGGATTATCTGCAAACGTGTAATGTTACTGCTGGCGTGCAATTACCCAGCGCCCAACTTCGAATACAGCACTGCCCATTTAAGTGTCCGCGCTCGGAGCCGGCCACGGTCGTTTAAGCGGGCATGGTTACGGTAGTGCCCACTTAAATGTCCGCGGTCACTTAAGTGGGCACTACTGTATCTATACTTTTTCTGTTTTCATCACTCTAACCTGAGTAGCCACGTTCCAAAGTTTAAACTTTGCAAGCATATCTAAATACTCTAATATCCAATGTTCTTGAACAGCGGTTTCAATGTTCAAGTTCTTTCGTTTTTCTCCTAATGCGATAAGAATTGACGCAGAAGTCTGTATATCTCTGAGCGCCGCGTGATGTTTCAAAGCCTCCTCGATTAATATCGTAGGATCCCAAAATTGTGGTTTAGGTATATTCGATACTATCAATTGACTCGGTTGATCTTCGATCATTAACGAGGCACAATCTTCGTTAATATCCGGAGGATGATTTGGAAATTGTTCGGGCGGCGGAGATCTATCTTTTATCTCGTGTCGTAAAGGAAAAGCCTCTTTGGACAAGGTCCAATCGTTATCGTTATTCATCATATTATGCATATAACTCGAAGTATATTCCATCGTCATTGGCTCAAACTCGCTTTCTCCGAATAAAAAATCTCCTTTGGATGGTCCTTTGTAATCGATAAATGCTCGCTTGTAACTGTACATTGACGAAAACGAAACACATTAAAGTACAAAGTATCTCCATCATTGTAATATTTTTTATATCGATTATTACGATCCTAACCTAGGTAATATCGATCCTATCGAATGCTGATTTTCTGGTGTTTCGTCCGTTTCGGTCTCGTCGTCGCCTCCGCTAGTTGCACCTGTTACTTCTCCTTGTAACGATTTCACATCGTTTTCATGGCCTGAAAGAAAATAGAAATCAAAATCGTTAAAGGATTAAAGAGACGCTCGCACATATTTCGTGTCACGAATAGCAAAGGTGGTATTTGTACCTGCGCTTGGCTGATCTATATTAGATCCTATTGTAATCTGTGCTAAATTCAACGTATTTACTATATCTTCTTTGGAAGCAGTCGGAGGTGTTTTTAAAATAGATCCCATGGGGTTAGTATATAAAGTTTTTATGATACTCCATACTGTACTGATCTGATTGAAAGCGACAACTGTATTACTACGAATACAGAGTACGGCCGAGTTACATGGTTACTTACATCGTTTCTACCAGCATTTCTCGCGACAATGGCATTATGATCGCAAATGTCGTTTAATCTTCCAGAAAGCAAGTAACCTTCCGCGCATGCTCTAAACCACTTTGGTTCCCGCGGCACGCTTAGCGCAAATCTATGCATTACGCTAGACACCATGCAAAATGTATCGTTTGTTGCAGCTGCCTTCCTACAAATAAATGTTAACTAACATTTCATTTTTTTCGTTTGAGAAACTTTTTTTAAGTTCGCCCCATTTATACAACGTGTTTATTAACCTCATTATGTTAGTCAATGGTTTCGTTGTAGTTGTAACATGAACTTTACAAGCATATGCAATGTCTCCTTTCGGATTCAATGCAATACCTTGTGGATTTGCTTTACTCGCTGGTCTAGTAGCATCTTTAAACACATGATGGTATAAAGTACAATCCTGCATCAAAAACGATTTATTAATATGTTTCGATATTAATAATTTTTTATAGCAAATATCTCAGGACACCTATCTAATACGATAATTACTCTGCTAGTTGATAAAAAAGACTGTGGATTGCCTCTCCATGCTACACCAGTTGGGACATCTTTATGTTCGTTAAAACTTGCAAAAGGAATATATGGCCTACGAATATCCCATACATTTATGCTACAGTCTACGACAAGGGCACAACTGGATATATGATATTTTCGCTGTGGTCTCCACTTTATACGACCTACCGATGCTATTGTATGTATAACGTAATCGCAACTCGGTTTACCCAACAAGTCCCAAACCTAAGTATAAAGTTTTAGAAAATAACATATTAAACGATATGTTACTAAACGATACAGCAGTGCCCACTTAGGTGACCGCACTTTTGCCCACTTAATTGTCCGCGGTTATCCCCCACCAATTCTTACAAGTTATCGAGCGTAACTTGTCGCCGGTCGTTATCGATACGGTTTCGGGTCCCAGCTATTGTATCTCACTCGCACTTATCCTCTTTTCTAAACTCCGTTCAATTCTGAGATGGAACCATGGCCCACTCAAAACGACCGCCGCTGGTCCCGCACGCGGACATTTAAGTGGACATTACTGTATATACGAAACTCTACTACTATTTTACATAATATAAATGCTAGGCAAGCACCTTGATAGTCTTATCTCTAGATGCGGTTGCGAGCCAAGTAGATTCAGGATGCCAGTCGCAAGCAAATATCGGACCGCTATGAGCGGTAAAATGTTGAAAATATTTATCCGGTTTCCGTAAATCCCATTGCTGCACGTGTCCATTCTCGGAAACAGCGGCAAAAGTATGCGGGGAATGAGGACAAAACTGAACGTCGCGTACTGATTCCGTGTTACTAAAATAAAAAATATTTTCTACTATTTTTCATGAAAAAATTGTTAAAATCAAAGTACTTTGTCACACGATCGAAACTATTTACCTATAAAAAGTTCTAGTAGCTTCTTTTGTTCTTAGATCGAAACATTTCATAGTGCCATCTTGGGAACCAGATATTAGCCACATAGGTTCTGTCATATGAAAACTTACTTTATTAACAGTTCTCTTATGATCCATAAAAACATGTTCCTGCTTGGACCTTGATAATCTATTTAAATTCCATACTACTACTGCTCCATTGGTAGCAGCAGTTGCTAATATATGATCTAAACAATACGGGCATTATGAATTATTTAAAATAATTACATATACTTTAAAACAGAAAATCATTTGAACAAAAGATATTTTGAATAGAAAGACAACAGACTTGTTGCAAGTTTTATTGTAATATTTAAAGAACAGTATATATAGATTATTTTAAACTTACCATCTATGAGATTCCAAGCGACATCGTTACAAGAAAAATTTAAATTTAAATTTTTCCCAACACGAAGATTACATGCCTCCTCAAATCTGTCTTCTAATAAGGCAAATATTTTAAAAACTGCAATGTAAAATTATCATTTATTTGCTAATTACCAAGTCTATTAAAGTAAATTAATTACCCTACTGCAATGGGTAAAAAGTAGATCAACACAGTTTTGGAAAATCCAGTTTATTTCACATCAAATGGAAACAAATTACTTACCATTACGTCCTGCTATAACAACTTGACTGTTGTCTTTATTCAATGCTAAAGCATTTGCTGGACCTTCTTGTGTGATGCACACAGTTTTGGAAATCATTTCAAATCTCTTTCAAACATAACAGGTCACAATATAAAAATAATGAGTTTGCCAATCATAATCGTACAGCAGAAAATAATTGTTAAATTATAAAAAGCAATATATTCATTTGTACAAACGTAAATATACGATCAAATTTATCCATATTAAACATTTAAATATTATCGACAATATAATGCATAAGATACTGTTTTCGATTAGATATCAACGTCTTAATCTACGATTAAATACATAACTTTAATAATAGAATGTATTAATAATTAGTGCCAAACAAACAATTCCATCCGATATAACATAACATAAAGTTAATAACTATGTATGTACGTTTACAATGTATTATTTACGCCGAAGCCCATCCCCAAACATGGTTATCTGCAACGCTAGATGGCGCTCATTTTTCGACCTCAAACCCTCTGGTGCTAAAACGCCCAAGTTTGTCGTGGAATAGTACGTCCCTTTCAACGCTAGATGGCGATTATTTATCGACCACAAACCCTCTGGTGTTAAAACGCCCAAGTTTGTCGTGGAATAGTTCTTATCGTCCAAGCTAGATGGATTTCACGACAAACTTGGGAGTTTTAGCACCAGGGGGGCGGCTCTCTCGACTCCCACGAGGTGGTCCGAAATTACTTCGGGTAGCTTTAGAGAATCGAGAAAGAGAGTATGTGGGGCATTAAATTTGTCATGTAACATGTATAGCGCTAAGCTTCCAATCGGTAAAATGACACTGGGAATGTTTCGTTCTACCAATTGGAAATCATCGATGGTATTGCGCCAATCGAAAAACTTTATTTTATATTTCGAGACAGATTCAATGCCTTTGCAATAGATACTGTGCATAGATTATAAGTTGCCAAGTGCTCAACTTTAAATTCTTAGCAAGCACACTTGCTGCAGCATTATTTTGAAAAATTATATTTTAAACCATAAAAATCTAGATACAAGTAATAGAGACATTCGCATTCTAGAATGGTTTCGCGTCTAATGAAAACAAATTGTAGTGTGAGTGAGGCAGGAAGGGGTCGCTCTAGAGTTCAGCTTGATTGCAGACGTCAAACTGTCAAACGTAAAATGTTATTTTCAATAACTTGGTATTTGCGATCGTTGAAACATTTTAAATGAGTAGACATTTAATAAAAAAGGATGACAACATAGTTTTTCTTAACTTTATGGTAACTTCTCGAAAAATAGATAAATTTTGTCAAAATGTCGGACAAAAGTGAAGATACGTTTTGTGAAAAAATGCGGAAAGCCACAAAAAAGGTTCATACAATCAGTGACGCTTTGGTGAATACAAAATTAGCCTTTGGTAAGACATATAACGCGTTTTAGCAGAATACTCTATTATATTTTTTTATTTTTTATTCGTTGCAACTTTACTGTTTGTAGCATTTAGGTTAATATTGTTGTAGTATTTTAATTTTACTTTTAATTGAACCTTTGTACTTCGTATTTTTTTTGTATAAGAAAGTATTAATAGACAACAGTATGAGAATATTATTTCATTGTTTTGCCAAATATCATGTACTTTAAACAGGATTTCTCGATGATTCTATATGGGCTGATGGTCTTTTGGTATTTTATGAAATTTTCCGATACTTGGAAGGTGCTATGTTTAGATTGAGCAGTACCAAAATAGGATTATTTCCGCTTGAAAAAATTCAACGTACGAAAGCTTTCGAACGTGACCTTGATTTTTATTTAGGAAAAGGATGGATGAAAAACTACACTCCTAGGTATACTTTTTAGTATAGTTAGTATATCTATCTCTCTATATATATATATATATATATATATATATATAGCGTCTGACTGCTGTGGCGGCGGGGGGGGGGGGGGGGGGGCGTATATTACGTACAGGTGTATTTTTATTTAAACACATGCTATAAAAATATTATTTGCAATTAAATTGCATGCTTTCGTAATCCACATTATAATGCATATAGTAAGTAATAAATGGATTCTATCCTTTAAAGCTATATTTAACATCGTTTCAAACTCCAGGGACAGTGTTACCAAATATCTGATGCGTTTAAGAGAAATTGAAGATACTGATCCTACATTACTGGCAGCATACATTTATCACCTGTATATGGGTCTTCTTAGTGGAGGAATCATTTTACGTAAAAAAAGACTACTTATGAAAAAAATTTTACCGTTCAAAGATATTCAGACAAATGGTAATAATATTACAGATTTTGAAAGTAACAGTATCTTTGAACTTAAACGAAATATGCGCGATACAATGAACAAGATTGCAGAAATGTTGGATGAAGATACAAAAAATAAACTTATTGAAGAAAGTAAAATAGTTTTTGCATTAAATAATGAAATTATCAAAAGTGTGCGTGGTGCTGGTACCATATTTTCTAGAAAAATACTTTGTTTTACTACTATTTCTATGTTAATTCTCGTTGTCTTCCTTGTTCTCTTCAAGTAATAATCAATATTAAATCTATTTTCCAAAGCTATGTACATAGGAATTTTTGACAACTGTATTATGTAAAAAATTTTTGTCCAAATACAGTAGTGCCCATTTAAGTGTTCGCGGTTATCCCCATTTTTATTCTTGGAAGCCGCTTATTACCGATACATTGTATATATCATGGTTTCGAGTGTCAGCTATTGTATCTCACTCGCACTTATCCTCATTTTCTAATCTCCGTTGAATTCTGAGAAACAACCATGCCCACTCGAACGACCGCGGCCGGTCCCGAGCGCATACATTTAAGTGGGCACTACTGTAACACGCTCAAGCAGAGAAACAGATATTCACACTCTAAAAAATAAGTAAAACTTGTAAAATAGAAATATGTGTAATGTTATGTATGCTTCAATTAATGGTTGTAAACAAATTATTGTGTTGTTTGTATGGTATATAATCTGTACACGTGTTACTTTCAATTTTGCTTAATTATCACATTAACGGACGCTTTCGTTGCCGCGTTTAAACTGCACGTCCGTGAACGTGTGATTAAAAAAAAAAAAGTTAAGCATCTAAGAAACATTACTAATTAGTAATGTATTCGTCTTATCATTATATTACTGTATACGACCGTATCATTCAAACACAAAATACAGTTTAACAGGGAATCTTTGAAATCACAAATGATTAAAATGACGTTTAATTCTAAATTTTCACACACGATTATTCGTAAATGTGAATAAATACCGTAAAAATTTGACATAATTATGAACATGGACTAGCCAAGCATAATCTTTTTTCCTTAAAAGCGTGATAATCATAGTTTTAAAACAAATTTATAAACAATTAAGTATTGCTTGTTTATCAAATTTAAAGTGTGCCCAAATCATTGAACAAATATCTGTAGAATATTTTTGAGTTCCGTGGTAATCCTTTGAATGAAATCGTGTACTACGATCCGTCGCATCGAACGGTGAAGACATAGTATTCAAGTTTGTTGGCAGTTTGTTTGCTGCTTTGCCAAATAACAAAGCTTCTATATTTCCCTCTAGAAACTCTATATTCTGAGATCTCTGGGGTTGAGGTGCTCTCTCTGAAAGGAAAAATAGTATTTTCGTAATATTAATAAAAAATCTTTTTTTGTATCTTAGGATCAGCAAACCTTTCATTCCCTTAGTAAAATCTTGTGCTTTGTAGCTAAACTGATTGCACTTCACAGATTGAATGGCAGGATCCATTAAAAATGTACAAGATTGTTGACCTTGTGGACTATCCATTAATTGTTTGGCTAGAACAGCCGAAGTTTCATCATCATTTTGATCACCAAATAAATTACGTTTAATCGTTGCCTTTGATATGGCATTTTTATTATCGTATACGCTACGACGGCTTCGTGCGGGCGAAGTGTTAGATTGTCGAAAGTTTTTTAAGTCTTTAAAACTTGGAATGTCAGTCTGAAAGTAGTTTATAAAACCACATTACGATCATTCTCGAGTAAAATATAGGTATAAAAATAGATCAAGCTTAATTGCCTGAACAAAATGAGGAAGCAGTTGTTGTTGCCGTTTGCCCTTTGAAACAGTTTCAACATCACCCAGAGACCTATGCCTATGTCTACGTATTTTGTTTACATTTTTCTCGCGTAAATGTTTCTCTTGTATCCAACGTCTCATTCTTCTATTTAGAAATTGTGTGCATAACATCAGTTTTAAACATTGAGTACAGTAAATTATAAAAAGTACCAAGACATTTTTAATCTCATATTACCTCACAAAGGGAATAACCATAAAAAATGCATTCGGGCCAACTCCTATTTTCGATTTTGGAGTCATATCTTTCTTGTGGTTGGGTAAATCAGCTAAAGAAAACCATTCTACATTTTTTATCTCTTTCCTTGTTTTTGGTTGAAATTTTGTATCCTTCTGAACACCGCATATTATGTACAATCTTACTAATTGTTCATTTATCACTGATTCAATATATTCATTTTCATTTATCAGATTTGAAATATCAAAGCCAGTTTCTTCTAACACCTCTCGAACTGCGCAATGAGATGGATTTTCATCCTCGTTCACTTTGCCTTTAGGAAAACTCCAACTACTTTTTGCCCAATAACTTTGAACAAGTAATACTTTCGTTAAATCTTCATTTAATACAATTGCCCCAAATGTTGGAACACTTTGCTTGTATTCTCGCCATTGTTCAAGAATATTATCTATATTAGCTACGTGTGGTTTTAAAAATGGTACGTGGTAGAAGATGTGTGTGGCAAATTCTCTCATATTACACTGTCTAAGTTTTGGGTTTTCGTCGGTACAATAAAAATCTAAATAAAACCAATGTGCTAGTTCGATTTGAAAACATATTCGAACTAAATCTTTTCTCTCTTCTTCGGGCACGTTGATAATAAATCGACTGAAAATACAATTCAAATTAAAACCAGATAACGTTTAAAAACCACATCATTTTTTAAATAAAATAGAAAACGAATGAAGAATGCAATAGAAATAAATATTCTGTGTGATGTAATTTTTAAGAATTATCTGCAAAAGCTAACCTGCTCAGATCGTCGAGCATATCGGACGGCAACGAGTGATCCACCATTTCAAAAGATAATAAAATTATTTCAATATCTTTTACAAGACACTTCACGCTCTATAACGTGAATTCATTTATGACAGAAGTTCGTAGTTATAAAGTAAACATACTATCATTGTACAAACCATTGCATATCAAACATCATCATTGAGCTATTCGTTGTGGAATCTTAATTTGCATCATTCAATTTTCTTTCTCCCTTGGACCACGCCATCTAATGTCAATTATTAATATAAAATGAATCAAAAGTAATGTTAAACCATAAGTTAATTAAGTATTCTTTTATCGAATTACAATGTCGAGTTTCTATTGTAACAAACTACGATTTGTTGAATGTTTCTGAATACGATGTAATTACTGATAGGTTTTCTTCATTTTACACGATCATTGTTTTTAAATAATAAAATCACGTATTTGAATAAGATTTTTTTCATACCTGTCGTCAGTTTGTTTTCATGTGATAATTAAAAGAAATTGTTGAAATTTCGACGATTCAAAAGAATTACTTATAGAAAGGGCTTTATCAGTTAACCCATTAACCACCACATTATCATTTGCTCAATATTTTGAACATCCTGTAAATAAAACACTGGTACACACTGGGTTAATATTGAGAAATATTACTTTTATTATTTAAACAATAAGCAACAACTCATTTATTACAAATTTAATAATTATAATATATATGTGTGTACACATTAACTTTTGGGTTTATTTTTACATTCTATCTATTGCTAATTAATTAATCTTAGTATCTGCTGCAATATATACTTTATATTGTCATCGTTATTAGTTACTTCCAAGTCCCATGATTTTATATCATCTAAATCACATTCAGTTTCTGAATCATCAATACCTATAATAAATATGTTTTGATATAATTATAATTGATTAAACTTTTATTTTTTTTTTTAATACTTACCTGGAATAAAAGCCCAACCACGCTTCTCTCTAATTAAATTATCAGAAACAATGCGAATTGTTTTACATATACCTTCAAAATTTTGTTTGAACCATTGTATGTCAGTTTTTCTTCGTATATCACTTACTATCCATAATGGTTTACTGTATGCTTTAAAAAATTTGTACATATCATTGATAAGTTTTATATGAACACATTCTTTGAAAATAAAAGGTATAATATCAAACTACTATGGTACAAGTAACAAATGAACATTACTATAAATGGTTTATTGGGGGGAAAAAAATGAATATTATAGAATAAAGAAATAAATTTTTACCGTTATACATGTCCAAAGCTGCACGGCAAAAATAGCCGTTATCTTCTTTTCTCATACTTTCTCCCCATTTAACCATTTCAAGACGGTAAGACTCTTTATATTTTCCATCTCCTAACAATTGATCAATATCGAGATCCAACGATTTAGCCCAATGAGATTTGATCGGTCCTGACAACCTTATAATAACACTACTGGCAGAACCAATTCTGACAAACAGACGTATCATCGGATCAAAAGTCCATTATTATTATTAATAATATAATTAAGAATTTCTTACTTTTCATGCAATGCATTTGTAATGAAATCCTTCCCAGATTTTCTTTTACCGCTAAATAGTAATATTACTTGCGGTCTTAATGAATTTTTGAAATTTATTGCATAGTGCTTATCCGTATCGTGTTCGACCGCCATATTGAAATTGTTATTATTTGAAAATGATTTAAAGATAGTAATAATAATATTCGATCACTTCTTTAAACAAATTTACCGTCTATAAAATCTAATAAACTAGTGTAAAACTATTTAAATATATTTTTAAATTTATGAAATCTAAACGCTCTTATTGAAGTCTCGTGTGTCACTAGCAAGTAAACTACATATGTACACAAATTATACTTTTTATCAGTTCCGATTTTTTTTTTTTTTGTTAAATCATCATTTGAATAAAGAATTACCGTTTTTTAATGGTTACATTCAATTGAGAATCTTGTTTTCATTATAATAATTATCATATAAATACATGAATTACATAAATATTTGAAAGTGACATCACGCTTTCGGTCTATTCTAGTCCAATTTGAATACGAAGCTACAAGAACATAAGTATATGCGAATATGATCGTTCGTTCTGACAATACATAATATACACAAATTTTCTTCAATATAACGTTTTATCACAATCTTTAATGTCAATCATTTGCCAAACCATCATCTACTTATTATTAAATTGCAATTAATAATTAGAAACGTTGAATAGTAAAAAAAATAAATAATAGGATTATATCACAGAATGGTATTCATATAGTAAAAAATTGTTTTTTAATTTTTATTATAATAAAGTAATTAATTTACAAACATTTTATTTCTTAGCCTCACGAAGAGCTTTACGTTTCTCTGCCCTCTTTAATTGTTCTACTGGTTTCAAATTATGCTTCTTTGCAAAACGTTGATTCCTAAGGAATTTCAAATCCATCTAAAAAGTATATATATAATTTTTTTTTTTTTTTTTTTTAACTATTATTTAAGTAATTCAAGACTTACACCAAGCGTAGACTCGTGCCTGTAACGTTTAGGTTTCTTAATACCATTACGATGGGCTTTACGGTCTATGAACCAATAGAAAAATATAATAATTTTATATAATCAATATTGTGAATATTTTGTTATACTCACTCTGATTATGATTGGTGTGATTTTTAGACTTTGCCATTTTCTCGTACTATAAAATCTAAAAGAATAATTACTTTAATCAATTTCATTATGATACATTTTAAACAATATTTGAGGTTAAATGCATTCCTGAGTAAAATTACATCTTTCAATGGATTATTAAAAAACTAATACGAGTAACTGTTACAAAATGCACTTTCACTCTTCAGAAACAATTTATGAATAGTTAATTATTAAATAGCGCGCAGATTACAGAGATGTATAACAATAAAACTCTTCACTTACAGAAATCTTATAAACACACTCGGAAACGGAAGTGTGAAGAAGAAGGGAAATCGATACGAGTATACGAGTATCGATAGTAACGCCAGTTAGGTACATTTTTACTTTTGTAAATTTATTTTAAATCACATTTATTATTCAACCACAAATAGTCTTACAAATATAAATTTGATAAAATTCAATAATGCTGAAATTTTTGGTCGTATATTTCTCAATACTAAAATATTCTTTTTTTAATAATACTAAAATATAAAACGTGAATCTAAACATTTATTTTATAATAACAATGCAACATTTGTTAAAATATTACTTTGGATAAATTTCACTATTATTATGATAATTTACAGGAATAAATATTTCTTATTTTATTTAAAGTTTTCTTTGTACCAATGCATTCACATACACAACATTATAGTTATACATATGCATATAAAATAGAGAATAGCCTACGATTTTAAACGTAACAATAAATTCATTCGGTGAAATACAAATTACTTTGATACTTACAAAAGAATTATGATAAATTATTTTGCTCATGCACATATAGACGACGAGTTATTGCACTATACAGCAATTCAAAAGTTTAGCTAGTTGAGAAAAAATAACCACTTCTAGGATATGTTTGTAGTAAGTATGCTGGTAAATTAAATCACTCTAGTACGATAATAGTTATAATAATATGAACAAGCCTTTACTGACTAATAATACTTGGTGCTTCATCACATGGTAAAAACCTTTTTTTGTAACTATTGTGTACTTAAAATAATATATGTATGTATGTACACGCATTCATTAGGGGTGTGCGGATAGCCCGAAAGACGGATACGGACCGTTAAGAAAGCAATGAATTTAGTTAGGCGGAACTCGATACACTCGGACAGCTAATTTATATCGAAACCAATCGACTTAATTCGGTCAGAAATGTATCGAGCTTTGCCCCAATTCGCTAATTTCGTGACAGCTCGAGACCGAATTTCAAGCTACCTGCATACCTCTAATATTTATACATATATGTATATGTATATATACATCAACAAAAGTAAATCACAGTAAGAAATGTATTATTAACTGGTCTGTTGAATTAATTATTCATATGAAAATTATACCTATAATATAATACTTTTAGATTGAACATTATTATTTTAACATTGTTTATAAAAGTCATTGTTTACAAATACGTGTAAAATCACGTTAGACATACACAAGTAAGTATGAAAGTTTCTACAATCTTTCACTATGAAAGCATAATATAAAAGACAAATATTTATAATTAAATATTTAACAGTAACAGATAGTAATTTTATGATTTTAAATAGTTTAATATTAATGAAATAAAATAACTATATATCATATGTGATTTGTACTTATTGTTAATGCTTTCATAACTTTTAATGTTCTGTCATAAGTTATGGAATCCCTGTTAATCTGTAAAACACATGAATTCATAGACCTAACATTTGTTTTTGTAACACAATCCAGTCCACAACTTTCTGCTGCATTTGTCTTTTCTCTAATAAAACTCCAGCAGCTTTCTGAAACTTTTCTTCATTTCTACGTATATACATTTTCGCATCTTGTTCCAATTGATTGATCTTTTCGGGTCGTATTTCTACCATCGACAACATTTCCGTTAAATACGGATTAAAGCGAAAATAAACATGTTCGGGAAGAAGGTCGTTCAGCATTGTATGTACGGCTATATAATAAAACAATCTATCGCTATTATTCGAATAATCTTTCATTATACAACATTGAGATGAAGTTTTCAAAAATGTACTATTTCATAAACTATACCTTCTGTATCGGTTGCACTGTCCACAATTTTATAAAATTTTTCTTTCCAACTTGAGATTGCCAATTCCGTCGAATCATTATTGTTTTCGTAAATTCGGTTTGGTGTTCTTCCAGTTCCAAATGAAATCACACATTGAATTGGATTATTTGGCCACAATTGTTTAGCTTCGTGTAATGCAACCGCACATGGATTATTTACCAGTATACCTGTACAATTCAGTGAATCAAATATCTTAATGTATATGAAATTCTTCAGAGCAATCGATATTTCCGAAACTTATCGAATGGGTCAGAGCAATCGATATTTCCGAAATTTATCCAATCATACCTCCATCCTGATGAAGATATTCGCCGTGTTTAAATTCTTCAAAATAACTAGGCGCTGCTGCAGATGCTCTTATAGCTTCCCATAATTTATGTTTATGCGACCCTATGTATTGACTTTCTACTCTGTGAGGCAAAGTGTAATTTCGGAATACATAAGCCATTACGCGTTCATGATTTACTACAGCAGATATGGCTGAAAACTGAACAGAAATTTGTATTATGGCAGACAAGTCCATTTGTCTGAACCTTTGGTTCACTTCTTATAAATAAAACGTAATATGTACCTTTGGGGCATTTGGATCACGAACCGTTTTTATGAGAACCTTATCTCCCAAATGTTCTTGCAATAGTTTTTCCCATAGCGGTGTATCATAGTATGCATGGCTCCATACTAGTTTACTTGTTCCTCTTATAGCATTTTGACTAAAAACTTTAATACTTAATTCTCTGTATAATTCTGATACTTCATTTAACGATTTCCTTTTATGTCCGCCTGCAAAATTTTATCATTGGAGAATATACATATACAGCAGTGTCCACTTAAGTGGGCACTACCATACTTAAAAAGTGAAATTATAAATATGTATAAATTATGTACCTAAAACTGCAGCAAGAATAGCTCCTGTGCTCACACCGCATATGTAATCAAACATCTCGTGCGTTCTCTTCCCTGTTAACTCTTCAAGTTTCTTTAACATTTCTATAACTAATACTCCACGCATACCACCTCCGTCGATCGAAAGTATTTTTATTCCTCTGCCTGGTAATGGATCAACATGGCCTAATACTGCAAGTGCTTCCCTAATAGATGCTACAAGAAATTTGTATCTTAGAATCGTTAATATCCATTCGAAAATACAACATTTCTGAATTATCTTTTACCTTTTATTTCTTCAGTTTTCGTTTTTCGTTGAGTTTTGAGTAACATTCTAATTGCTCCCTCTTTGATCGCATAATGCCTAGCTTCTGGATATTGATCAATATGAATTAACAGATCTTCGATTCTCCTCCACCTTGAGGCATTCGATTCAGCTGTTATAATACTATTCAAAACATGGCGTGTTCTTGATGCAATACTGTGCAGTTGTACATCTTTATGAAGATTTACTTTCCACTTTGGTGGAATGACTAAGGTAGCTGTTTTGCTTTTATTGGTTAATTTAACAATTAAATTGTCCAAAATTTGTGAAAAACCATACGATTGTTCTTTAATTTCTAGTTTTTGTTCGCTTACAGTTGCATCACGAATTTGCTGTAAAAATGATAAAAAAAAACAAAAATTAAATTCTTGCCTACAACGTCTCTTTCATATCATATACAAAATATCTGACACACCTTCTGATCCTTAGTAGTATTGGTCGTTAATGTTTCTTGTTGCGATTCTACGACAATATTGTTGCTTTTCGATTCATCATCATTATTAATATATTTTTCTGTCTGTGACACTTTACTATCACTGATATTTTTGATGTATTCAACAGGTGATAGCTTTTTTAAAGTATCAATTTGTGTATATGTTATTTTTTGTAAAAAATCTATCCAGTCTTTGGATAAAATAATCTGAACACTTTTATCGTAACCAGATTTGTGTAAGTAATCTTTTAGTTGTGCTAAAAGCTTAGAATAATTTTGCATAGACATTTTTGTTTTCCATAAAACAGTTAATTGTTTAAATAACTTATTTTCATCAATGTTTTCACCACTGTTTTTATCTGCTGTACTATTTGTCAATTGTCTGTAATTAAAAAATATTATCCATGTATGTTGCATAGTACTATAAAAACGCATGCTTTTTGACATATTAAAAATCTTTAATTCTAAATTGTTACAGTAGTATGTTTAATTTAAACAAGAAATACAATTAACCTATATAAATACGGAAACTTTAATATGTATCTACATGAGTGCATACATGCAAAAAATGCATAAAACATAAATAATTTAATAAATCGTACAATAAAAATATTGTATCGAATACGTAATAATTCTTTTGTAATTATCTTGTAAAATTGTCTTTGTGCCACGAAAAGTTACTTACTGAATTAGGGAGTTAACTATTAATATTCTAGCTATCAATAAATATAACAAATACTATTAAATATAAAAGTCAACGTTCATCGGATACACCTGTCAAAATCAGCTGATGCGCAAAACGTTGGGAAACGTTTTACCAAATTCTTAATTTAGCAACGATTTTTCGCGAAGTATAGAGTTTACTTGCTAAGAGTGACTACTATTAATTTGGATACGAGCCTAATGTTTTTCTATGTAAATTTATACACATTTAGATACACCCGCACATGTAACAATTTGGTTGGAGGGAAGAAGGAAATAAAAATGTATATGTATAAAGTTAAATCACTCGTGTATCAATATGTGCGATTATATGTATTGTAACGAGTGAACGATAAAAGTTAGATTTGTCAAAACTTGCATCATCTTTATTTTATCTACAAACAACATCTCACCATTAAATGTCAATGTAATAAAAATAACTGAAGCAAAATTGCACAAATGAAATAAAATTAATTACGTATTTCTGATTATAAACACACTAACGAGTATGCACTTGATATCTAACGTACCTTATAAAAAGAATAAATCTTCGATAATAGTTTACTTTTATAGTTCATCTAATTTTTTGTCTCTCTGACAGAAGAGCGAGAGTGTAGTATAAAAGAAAGAAATATAAATTTTCACGGTAATGACTTTTAACACTGATAATTGTAGGTCGTTAAATATCATTTATCAAAATACGTAAATAATCGAAGATAATTCAGCATGCATTTTAAAACGTGTCCTTCTACTAAATGTTTAACATATAAATAATAAATCAAAATATGTACACTATATTTTTACGTTATTCAGATGAAATATTTTGATAACATGAACATGTTCTTTATCTCCGATCGATGTCAGTTAGAATTGTCACGTAATTCTTTGAAACGAACACGTTGAATATATCAGTGATGTATTACAGATCGGTATTGAATACAGAAAAGTTATTTGTTACCGCACCGTTCTTAAACTAAGTTCACAGCGTTTGATTCTGCTTATATACAAGAGAGCTTCCGACGCATTTGGAAGAGCTCGGTATGTAAATAAAATCATACGATACTTTCGGACCAACGGGAATCGTTGGCAGCTGTGTACGAATTCAACATTTTTGCAGTTCAATGCTTCATAAAGAATACAAATCGTAATACCTGTGTTGTACGCATTTATGCATGTCAACATATTATTGATGTTGTTTACATCACGCTTTCTACTAATTTTTATATATGGAATGGTACTACTTCGCAATTGCTCGCAGAAACACGGGTCCTGTGCATATACATATGTACATATATGTACTTACCGTGTATCATAGCACAAACAATAAACAATTATTCGTAATAGAAAAGTTGTAAACATTACGGAAATAACTTTTCTCACGTGCAAATACATACTTTATTGAAATATAAAAGATGCGTAATAAAACATGCACTATTTATAGAAGAATAATTTTATGATCGTAAAGTCCAAAATAGTGATCATGATTCATTGCTTGGGCACTCGTATAGTTTTATATGTTTAAATACTTCGATATGTTGTAAAGAAGAATTTGGTTAATTATTGCACAAACAGAGAAAGAATCGAAATATCAAACCATCGTTGTTAATAACCACCCAAGTGCAATTTATGCGACGCTAAACATATAATGTATATAGAAAAAAGAAACATTCAATAATTTACAAGTACTTTTCTAGTTAAGAGGCACTATGAAAACAATATGCTTGAACAGCTTATGATTGCAGATAAAATTACCAATGATAAAAATAATGTATTTATTCTACTGATTATATTATGTACAAAGATTTGCATTAAATGCAGAGACTAGTCAGACTGTACATGTTCAGTCACAAAAAATGTAATATCTTTCAGCGGTAATATTTTGCATAACGCGCGTCCTCGTAACAGACCCTGCGGAACAGGCCCATATACGCGAGAATCGGTTGAATTATTCTTATTATCGCCTTCCAACCACACGTGTCCATTTGGAACCTAAAACATTATATTCTTGAACCATATAACAACAACAGATTTAGTTTTATAGAATCGAAAAATTTAAGGGATAAACTTAAATTTTGTCATTAATGTTGCATCATGATAAAGAGTCATTTGTAACATATCTTATCATTAACATTACATACTATAATTCCATATTGTATTTTATCACCAGGTAACCCTACAACTCTCTTACATATGTGTTGTTTTGGATTAGAAGGACATTTGGAGATAACTATGTCACCTTTCTTAAGTTTTTGTAACCTTAGAGATATACGTTCCGTGATCAATACATCATCGCTGTATAATGTTGGTTCCATGGATGGACCTGAACACTATGTAATAAAAAGAATATGTATCAGCAATAATTTTAGTAGATTTAGCTAGTTTGTAATTGACAATTGGTAGACTTTGCAAAGACATCAAAATAATCTCTATGTATAGTATGAATTTTCTCACTGTTATAATATCTCCCACGTATCTGTGAATTAAGTGTATCGCACAGGCGCATTGCACGAACTTTGTTAACATTTTTAAACAAAATTTGGTAGACATAGTTGTTGATAATCCTGGATAACATTACTGTAAATAGAACAACAGAAGTTCTGTTGGACACTCAACTTGTACCATTTTTATTAATTGATCTATCAATAATAAGGAAAGAACACGCAGTGTCGCAATATATACAACAGTGTATCATGAAATTTCTTACAGAGCATAATCATCGAAACGTGCAATAGGTTAGGTATGCACAATTGTGCTACATAGTAGAAGTACACGTACTTCAATTTTAGCAAAAGATCGTACAAGTATTAATGTTTCAATTTTCGTATAAATTCGAGATTATGTACGTCGTTCTATTTAATGAATTTAGTCCAAAGCTTATTTTCATTATAAAAAGAAATCGGTTTATGAACTGAACAGATCATCGTTGCACCACAGACGAGGTATGTATACGATTAGACCTTACATCTAATGCATTTTTTTGCTTTGTTTTTATGGGGCTCTAGAGTATTTGCATTTTGAGTCATTAAAATCCTTCGATCCGTTCAGGACTTGTGATTTTTTAAACATACGCATGAAATTTCGGGGAACCGTTTCTGGCCACACATCATATTTTTGGTAAAGAATTTTTTTCTCGAAACTGCGTACGAATTCGAGGGTACGTCTAATCACCAAAAATGATTGCAATTGACCCCCGGAACCGAAAATAATTTTTTTAGAATTAATTAAAAATTTTTTTTTTCGTCGCATGCATTTACGCTCTTACTACAGTTGGCTGCCTATCAATACTATTTCAGTGAATAGTTTCTCAACTGACCGCTACCAATGAGAAGAGGTCCTTAAAATCATTTCCGAATTTTCGGGTCGGTATGGCAGTCAGTTTGGACCACGAAAGGCCATAGGGTGTAAGGTCTATTGGTTTACGTTGTCTGTGGTTGCACCACCTAACTGTAAAAGTTAGCAATGAAAAATATTGTATCGCTACAATATGAGGTATTAGACGCTCTCTGACGGCAAACATACAAATTCATAAGAGCCAGAAAAATATGTCATCGCAAACCTCAGTTGCATCGTAGTTGACAGATAAATTAATTTAGTTGCTGGATGAAGTGGATATTTGTTACCGTGATTAATTTCTTCGACTGGCCAGGCAGTGTATATTAAGAAAGAGCGTGAAATTATTGAGGTAAGAAGTACTGCAATGGACAGTACATCCGAAGTTGGTTTAAAAACCAACGAAGAGATTATAGAAGAGCTCACGAAAGATCTAGAAAGTTCTTGTAGTAGAGAAGATAAAAACACTGTATCGAATGACAACAATGCGAAATCGAACGTGAAAAGAAGCAATTTGTCGAATGATTTTTGCGAACAGGTGGGAGAGAATAGCTATACCGATACTAATCCTAAAACGCAAAATGCAGAAAAAACGGATCTTCCAAGTGATTTCGTGGACGAAGAATTATTGAAAGACAGAGAACTTGGTCTCTCCGAAAGCGAAAAAGAAGTTTGTTAGATATTTATTTGTTGCATTATATAAATTACCAATAGAAACCGTTAAAATTTTATTTTTTTCAGACGTTCAGAAACGAAGCGGCGAAACTAAAGGACGAGGGTAACGATCTTTTTAAAAGCGGCGAGTATACGAAGGCAATATCAGTTTACACGCAAGGAATACAAACTTGTCCCTTAAGTTATAGTAAAGAAAGATCTGTGTTGTACGCGAATAGAGCTGCTGCAAAATCTAAATGTTTGGTAATATCTTTAATAGAAATGTTAATTTCATAATAGAACACTATCGTTTAAGTTACTTGTACAACATTTATGCGTAGGAGAAAGAATCCGCGATATTGGATTGTACAAAAGCTATAGAATTAGATCCCAGTTACTTAAAAGTACTTGTTAGGAGAGCACAATTGTACGAAGAGACTGATAAGCTAGACGAAGCTTTGGAGGATTTTAAGAAGATTCTAACGTACGATTCTAGTCACGCGGAAGCAAATTACGCCGTTCGGGTAACTATAAAATAAGTTGTTTCGTATGAGTAAAGTATTTGCGAGGCTTCTATATTAAACGTGTAACGTTTACAGAGATTACCTTCGTTGATCGAAGAAAGGAACGAAAAATTAAAAGAAGAAATGTTTGGGAAACTTAAAGATTTGGGAAATATGGTGTTAAAACCTTTTGGACTTTCTACAAATAATTTTCAATTGGAGAAGGATCCAAACAGCGGCAGTTATTCCGTTAAGTTTCAACAAAACCCTAGTTAATACGTTAATACGTTAATCGGTGTATGTTCCACGAGTTTCGACTTTGTACGAGTTGCAGAATATTTATAAATACTTGTGTAAATTCTGCTGGAACGCTGTGCTTCTTATTCTAATAAAGATATAAACGTTATAACGTTGAATATTTAAAGCGAACGTATATTTGAATTTAGATGTTTAGCGAAACTTTGAAAATCATCGACAGACATGTATATGTATAAACACGGTACGAAGTTGGTTTTTATTGGTTCGTTATTTTGACGGTTGTCTGAAAAATTACGACGTTGCGATTACACGTCGAATAAGTCGCAGAGTTTCTCGACGATAGGTAAGTGAGCATTGATCTCGTGCGTGTGCCATCGTATCGCTTGCGGATCGTTTGCAATACACGAAAAGATTGATAGTCGTGTATAGAGTAGTGCCCACATAAGTGATCACGCTCGGGACCGGCCACGGTCATTTACGTGGGCATGGCAACTTCTCAGGATTGAACGGAGATTAGAAAAAGAGAATAAGTGCGAGCGAGATACAATAATGGCACCCGAAACCATATCGATAACGGCCGGCGTCAAGTTACGCTCGATGTTCTAAGCCGCTTGACTTGTAAGAATTGGTGGGGATAACCGCGGTCATTTAAATGGGCAAAAATTCGATCATTTATGTGGACACTACTGTAGCTGTCAGTGAAGAAGAATACAGATAGCTCTGTTGCGTTTCTTTTAAGGTCCAGTAGAGTTTGGATATCGTTGTCGCGATATTCTAATGAAGCGACGCGCAGGCGTATCCAAGCGATGTTTAGTATCTAAGGGTGATCGGCGAAAGGAGAGGGTGGCATAGACGGAAATGGGTGAGAGAGGATGGCAGGAGGCAGGAGAAGAAAGGGGTGGCAGGAAGAGTCGAGGAGAAGCTTGATTCGCGAGCAGCACGTAAGCGCAGTGGACAGAACGGCGCTCGTAGTCTAGTAGCGAACGATAAACGGTGTATCGTATCGGTGGTTGCTGGAAGAAGGGTGTATACCGGTAGGGATCGTTAAAACGAAAACCGTGTGTGCGCATTCACGCGGTCTGTTATCACGCGTACACGTTCGAGGGGAGCATATCACATCGAAGGAAATCGAAGAGCCAAGATAGGAAGAAAGTCACGTAGAAGGCGAAATAACGAAATCGGCGGGGAAGAAAAACGGACTAGGGCGGGAGGGAGGGTGGGAGGGAGGGAGGGAGACGGAAGAAGATAGTGCTCGAGGGATGTGAGAGCGTGGCCCGAAGAACGACTGTAGAATTTTATCGGCGCAAGAATGGCCGTGACGTCGACGGTGAGTTATAGCGATAACAGAGGTTACATTAATTCCGAGGGTGGTTCGTTCAGTGAGCACGACGCCTACGTGTCGCGTGAGCACGCCGAGAACGCATCGTAACCCGCAGCTTTTCTGCAAATCAATAATTCGAGTGGGACGCGATGATAAAGTTTGTGATCGTTACTTAAAATTATCCAATCGTGTCGTTGAACGGCGACGACGGCCGGCCAGCCAGCCGATCGTGCAGCCGAGCCTGCGAATTATTGGCCAGTTAGTATTTGCGTCGATTCGCCGTTTAAGCGTTCGTTCTCTAGCCAATCCAAAGTACGTCGATACATTGCGTGATTGAATATTTGCTCGCGAATAATGTGCAACGCTTCTGAAAATGAGGTAAGCCGGTCATCTGCGAGTTCCGGTACCTTGATCGTATTGTTTAACGATCGCTGCGAACGCCGAACTAGGTCACTTTCGCTGCCACCTTGATTGCCACGCGCTTTTACATTCGCACGCACTAATTGTAACCAACGATACTACTCGTCTTTACCTTTTTTTTTGCATCCTCCTAATCGTTCGCAACGCAAAATCTACACGTTTTCCAACAATTCTCGCTGTTGATCGACTTGTTTTCTTTACGTTGGATAAACGTTTTTTAACAACGTGCGTTATATGCTGTCATTCGCAATTAGGGAAATTCGAGTGTCAAGTCGAGTTCGCGCTTAATCGATTCACTATACTATAAAACGAACCTTTACGAAACAAAATTCGACTTACTTTCGCACAAGTAATCACCGTTTCATCTCTACGGGTTAGCTAGTGCCTATGTAGCTACGCGACCTTTTTTCGCGAAACGCAACATTGATTTTTAATTCACGTATCCTGTAACCAAAATATTATCATGGGTCGAACAACGACCAATAAAATAAAATAATCCATATCAGTGTTGCCGATGGAACAACCGTTCGCGTGTTATCGATAGCTCGACAACTCTCGTTTCTCTGTATTTTGCGTAAAGTTGTAAGAACGTTTCCGTTCGTTGTAGAAAATACAATGCAGATCCATCAAAGCGTAGATCGCGTAGATCGAAAAAATTTAGGTAAACTTGGGAAGATGCAAAGTTAAACGTAATTATGTTGCAAGTTCGTATTTCCGGTAATTGACAAGAGTTTGTCGGATGTAGGATAGAAATTAATGCTTTAACGAAGGACGATACGCGTTACGTGGAACTTATTTGCGTCTGTTCAGAGCGATGCTGGGCCTTTCCGGAAAGCTCGTAAGCATTAAGGAGGGTGGGGAATGCTTAGTGAACGAACAGTGGTAGACATTACGAAGGCTGACTACAATGTTTCATCAAATATCACTTGCGATAATTTCTTTCGGAACTGGATCACTCTATAGTTTCATGGTCGTACAAGTCGTATCGTTAATGTTTGTTATGTTTGCGCGAAAGCATAATACGTTAAATCCACTTGACTATTCGCAAAGTATCCTCGAAGAAGAATTCAACGAGCAGTTTTCTTTGTAATTAGATGCGAGAACCCGTTCCTTGCCAGTAACCAAGAAAACATCTTGGAGAACCATCGTTAAAAAGCTTTAACGACACGCGCGACGATTTCGTTTTCGCTAAGAGTAGTCAGGACATGTAATCTAGCTAGCGTAAAGGCATGAAAATTAGGGCATCCTTCGAACTTTATGAAATAACGATGCACCCTTATTTATGGCGCACATAATTTTCCAAGTTACGTACAAAAATACGTAACAGTTTAAACGATATAGTGTATGTAGAAGCAGCTGCTGCGTAAGCATCGTCAAAGGAAAGTTTCTGTCCGGGGCGCCTAATGGCCAGAATGAAAACACCGAACAAACCGTTAACATCTGCTCGGGTATGGCTATGCTCGACAACTGGAAAAAGTAACGATGATCGAAATAGCGGCGTTTAGAACAAGATGCGGTCACGATACTTTTATTCGTATATCCGCGACATTTAGAAAATAATATTTAGAACCAATGACGTTATACGTATTACACGTGCATGCGCATATGCGAATAGGCGTATTTATTATGATCGATACGAGCGAATCTAACTAAACGAAAACATTTTAATAATTCTTTTCACGTTACACGTATCCCATATAAAGCCGTTTGGCATTGAAACGTAGGACGCTCGTTTCGCAGAGACACTACATGTATAGTGCGCGAACAAAGTTTAATCGTGTCGTTGGAAACTTGTTGGTTATTCGAGCGAGAATCGATTTTTCCTACAAATAACAAAAGAAAAAACTAACGGAACTAACGTTTACCTTATTTTTTAACGAGACGAAAGAGGCGTAACTCGCGATAGTAAACTTGCGATAAATGTGTTTCAGTCGAGGACAATGAGGGTCCAGTTACGTAATTCGCGACGCAAAAGATGGCCTCTGCGTTTTGGTCTTCTCCTTGGCTACGTACTCATTCAATATGTTACGTCTGCGAAATTACCCAACGAAGAAACATCGTCTTTCTATCCCAGTTCCACGGACAGCGAGGAAACCTGGACCACAGAAAGTACCTTGGAATCTGCCACGTTGCTGGCGGCGGCGGCGGCGGGTGCGGACGTCGAACAACCCAAGACGAAGGCGAAAGCGAAAACGGTAACCGAGGAAACCCTTGTGCGGGAAGAGAGTCGAAAAGATGAGCCGAGTAGCAACACGGAGAAGACAAAGGAGGAAAAAACAGCGGAGGAAAAGCCAAAGAAAGTACGCGGACAGTCCAAGGAAGAGTCACGACAGGAGACAGCAGGGATTGCTCCGAAAAAGGAAGTCGCGGTGATACCGCCGCCTCTTACCAAGACCATTCCCACAACTACAACGGTGAGACACGATGCGCTTGCTCCTTTTCTATCCAGCTATTTCCTATCGTAGCAGACAGAGAGAGGATCGTTTACCGTGAACTTTGCTCAAAATGTATTCGTTATTTTAGGTACCGACGATAACTACGGTGGTATACGAACGCGCAACTTGGAGGCCGCGAAGAGAAAATTGTTCGCCACCGGCTATCGAACAGTTCCCAAGGCCGGTAATGGGGCCGAAAGCTAGAAAACACGGTGGACTCATTATACACATATTGGTCGCCGTTTATACGTTTTTGGGTCTTGCAATTGTCTGCGACGATTACTTTGTCTCCAGTTTGGACAGAATTTGCGAAGGTAAGAACGACAACAAAACCGTAAACAAACATCGTTTAGTTACGAAACAACGACGTACAGTTGAATGTTTTATTAATTAAATTGAATCGCAGTAAATAGGCTTATGGTTTCGCAGGGATAAAGGTGTGTCGGAAACGCTTAGCGTGCGCTGCAAAAGTCGTTCCCTGTTATGCGTATACATACATATTTATAAGACAGGGGACGAGAAAGATTAGCGCCGCTTCGATTAAATAATTTACATCTGTCGGTCAAGCTATACGTATAATATGTACTGTGTCATGCATTGCCGGTCGACATTCTTCGCCTCTTATTATACGCTACTTTTACATACACGTATCTTTAAAATACATTTCGCGTTGAAACTGCTAGTAAGCGTTGCTGTACATCGAGTAAAGTTTATTGAAAAAGTTTAGTCGTTACGTTTAAATCAACAGCGGTTTGTAAAAGTTTGGAAAACACACTGGTATAAAATCGTAAAAGTTTCAAGGAATATTAACGAACGAAAAAAAAACGAGGACGTTTATCGGTTTCTTTGTTGCACGCAGAACTACGACTATCTCCGGATGTGGCCGGAGCAACGTTTATGGCCGCAGGTTCTTCGGCACCGGAATTGGCGACCGTCGTGATCGGTGTTTTCTTCGCCAAGGACGATATCGGAGTAAGCAAACGCGATTTCTATTCGAATACATGTGTAGAAAAGTTAGAGTTGTCGTCTGCGGTCGGTTCGTTTACACCGAAAAACGGAGCGTGCATGCTGCCCATGCACGCGTGCCTGTACACATTCGATTCTCCAATATACATATGTAGTACATGTACGTATACAGTTGAAATTCATAGAATCGCGGTTTTGATGAAAAATTTGCGTATTTGCAAACCAACCGCAGCGGTACCGTTCAAATTGGTAAACGTTGAGTAGAATAAAACTCGTTATTTGGTCGTGATAGTAATTTGTCGCGTTACGATTACAGGTGAGCGGTGTGATCGGTAGCGCGGTATTCAATATAATGTTTGTAATATCAGTTTGCGGGCTTTGCACCTCGACAGTGTCCAAGTTGAATTGGTGGCCTCTGTGTCGGGATTGCTTTTTCTATGCCGTATCGATACTCGTGATGCTCGGTACAATTTACAACGAATCGATATCTTGGTAAGATGTTTGTTTATCTCGTTTCTGATCCTCGAGTTCTTTTACAAGAGACGAGATTTCTACTTTTAGGATGGAGTCTCTGTTCATGTTAATCATGTACGGCGTGTATTGCATCGCGTTGTCTTTCAACGCTAGACTGGAGCGTTGGGCAAAATCTTACGACATACCTTTTCTACCGAAAGACGACGAACCAGCTGAGGAAAGCGCTCTCGTCAGCTACAGATCGCTGCAGGAGGATCGATTGTCTTACACGGGTCCCAATTCGCCTGTTACGGACCAAGTTAAAACTCAAGAAGGTGACCGACGCGACGCCTCCGCCTCGTATCGTAAGGAGAGAGAAAGATGATCGGTTAAATGTTTCGTTATAATTTTCTTAATTACATAATTTTTCTTTCTCTCGGCCGTGCACTTGCGTCCAACGTATTACGAAACGTAACGATGGTTTGTTGACGACAGGCGGAATAGGAGGAGGAGCAGGAGGAGGAGGCGGCGGCGGCGGCGGCGGCGGTCCTGTACCAGAAACGAACGAACCACCGCCTCCGAGGCAACCGGAATACTACAAAGCGAAAGAGCCTGATCCCAATCAAGTATCGCCACTGGAAAAACCGGTCGATGCTAACAAATGGACTTTGTTTACTTGGGGCCTGGTATACCCGATTCATTTCATGTGTCGCGCAACCATGCCCGATTGCCGGCAAGAGAAATTTCGAAACTGGTACCCTTTTACCTTTTGCGTGTCGATGGTATGGATCAGTTTCTACAGTTACATCATGGTGTGGATGATCACGATTATAGGTAAAAATAAATTGTCGCGTTTCGATACGATGCTCGAATATTACTGATCGTTTGTCTGTCTGTTTCACAGGCAGCACTCTGGGTATACCGGATACGGTGATGGGTTTGACGTTTGTCGCTGCTGGTGTCAGTGTGCCCGACGCTCTGTCCTCGTTGGCGGTGATCAAGGAAGGTTTGGGTGACATGGCAGTGAGCAACGCCGTCGGTAGCAACGTCTTCGATATTCTAGTTTGTCTCGGGCTTCCATGGTTCATACAAACTGCTATGATACAACCTGGTTCGCACGTAAATGTCACCAGCCGAGGTAAGTTGACCGAGAGCCAACACGTATTCGTTTCATCTCGTTCAGCTGTTTTTTCGCTTCGCGCCCTTTATTTTCTCTCTTTCTTTCTTTCTTTCTTGTTATTACGATGCGCAGGCTTAACGTATTCGACGGTGTCTCTGTTGTCGACGGTGGTATTTTTGGTACTGGCAACCCACTTGAACGGCTGGAAGCTGGATCGACGATACGGAGTGGTACTGATGCTTTGGTACCTGGTATTCATCGTATTCGCCTCTCTCTACGAGCTCAACGTCTTCGGTGAAATGAATCCACCGGTATGCTTTAGCTCGTTTTAATCGTACGAGACACGGAGTATGGAAGTTGTCGTTGTTCGACAAACGATCTTCTATACCGAATCTTCGTTGCGATCGTCGTTTCACGGCTCAAGCATCGTCCTTCTTTTTCTTCCCTTTTCTCCTTTCTCGTCAGCTGCTCCTCCCCTTCCTTCTTTCCCGTCTTCTAGTTTCTACATGAATCGAAACTGAGAACAAACGAGGGAAGAAAAGCCATGCACGGACGAGACAAAGGAGTGGCGCGTGCGTGCGTGTTTCACTTTGCCCCGGAATTGAGCATACTATATGTATATGTACGGTATAGAATGTCTGTGTCTCTCGTGGTAGTTTTCGTACGACTTTAGCTAGCCTCTAGGGAAGGGTTCAAACTTTTCGTAAGCTTTACCGAACAAAGATTCGAGCGACGCGATTTTTCTACATCGCGTCTACGCTTCCAGCAAAATCGCGTCCTCCTTCGATTACCGTCAATCGACGCGCTGCGCTCTCGTCGCGATAGGCAGTCGTATCGGCGATATGCTGTAAGTGTAACCTTTCCTTCTGCGTCTAGTTTCTATATGTGTATATACGATATCGATCGAGCCTTCTTCCGAAAGATCAACGGAACACCGAGAGACAGAAAGCCGCATGGCTTGGATCGCGAAAACTAGTTGTAGCGTGTTTGCATGTTTTTCGAACCACTTCAACGGACAACACATTTATCAGTATTAAAACAACCGATCGTTAAATAGTAGCCAGTTTAGAGCCAGTTATGGTAAACGTAGGGGTGACTGATCGATCGATCGATCGAACAGGCCCATCGTGTTTTCCTTCGAATTGTCTATACCAGGGGCCGACAACCTACGGTCCTCGATCCTTGAACGAAAAATCATATTCTTTGGCTCAATGGGTGGTTTTCAATAATCATTTAAGCATTTGTTTCGGGTTTTACATGAGAACCGCATGATTTTCTTGTATATAAATATGTATATGTAAACGCTACGAATAACAAGATACGGTAAAATCTCGATTTAACAAACAGAAGAATTTTACGGTGCTACGTCGGTGCATCTCCAAGTTGTTGCAGTCTGCTTAAAAACATGTACTTTCTTCTTCGATTACTTTCAGTTTTCCAACTAGATTATTGAATCGAGATTTTACAACAGTGTCTAATATATATATATATATATGAGAAAGGTATTTAGAATGTAGAAGCATCGAGAAATCTACTATTACCTTCGACATTTTTTTATCGGTAAAGTAATAAATCCGTACAAGATTTTTTGTACTTTAATAAGGACTTGTTAAAGTAGTAATTGTAAGACGAAAAGTTTATTATTAGTACCTTCGTTTATTAACTATGGACGAACGTAGTCCGGCATCCACTCGTCGATGCGACCACTAGTCAATGCCCGTAACAAGGTTGCCGACCACACTGTCCGAAACCGTACGGGTTTTGCGATCTATAACACGACTGTTGTTTATTAACACTGTTAACGTACTTACGTTAACGTTCTTTTTTATTTTTCACGTAACAATGTGCCGCGTACTTTTTCTATTTAATTCGTTACCATCGTTTCGTCTTTATTCTATTTCTGCTTGGAGTCTGTCTATTGTCGCATATTACGGACGAATTAATCCTTCGCGGACAAACATTTTTCCGGTAGAACTGTTTGAAAATGTAGGAAAATAACGCGTATAATAACGGGTTTATGGAGAATTTCTCGATGCGCGGCTAAAATTGTAAAACTATGTTGTCTGGTATATCAGTTTATAGTCCGCAAAGGGTTAATGGATAAAACGTGTGTTAACTTGTTTGTAGATTTAGCAATTATGTATTCTTCGTAATCGGTTTTACGCGTCTCGTAGAAATTTACGATATATATGTATAGACGTGCAATTGGAGTTCAATTTACGAACGAAGAAACGTCGCTCGTTGTAGTTAGTGCTGGGACTGTTTGAATAAAATTCGAATATTATTAAGAGAATATTATTATTCGACTAAGAAAGTATGCATACATTTGCACTACACGTATACAATATAATAATTTTTATTATCTTCTACTTGTTCTGTTAAAATTCTGTTAATACATAAAGCGAAAGTTGAGAATAATATTGTTCAAAGAACACGGTGCTTCGTAACGAAAGTTTAAAATAAGAAAAATTATCGAAACAAGTCGATAAACATCGTTTCGTTAAACTTTCCGTATTGTGTTTCGAAGATTAGTTTAGTCGCTAAGGAATGCACGAATCGTTAAGACTTTGTTATAGACAAGTAACGCCGTTAATATTAAACAAATTTAGAAGTAATTTACAGATTTATACGGTAGTTTATAAATTTTTTTACGAACAAATAGTTGTATCGAATTTCAAAAATTGTCTAAGCAATTTACAAATTTATAAGTAGTGCATATATTATTTATAAGCAAAAAATAATTCAGCAAATATATCTTAGCGGACATACATAGTATAATCGTACCATCGATTGTGTTTCGTTAATCCTAGATCGGACAACGCGGTGTCGCTTACAGACGCATGTGCCAACGAATAAAATTTTTTAATCGATAAATCAACATTGAAAATAAAATAAGCACGTCGTAAAAAAAGATATAGGTAAATTTCTTACGTGTCTGTTCGACACACGTTGTTCGTTTCATTATTAAAAATAGGTTGTCCGGATTAGGGTTAATTCAAGTCCTACCGTAGTTAAGTAATTGAATAATAGTTAAGCATTGAAATAGTATTCGATTAATATCTCAATAGCATTCGAATTTTATTCGATGAATATTTTGACTCGCTGAAGGGTTCGGATGTTCGAGGAGAAGTCTCAGCTCTAGTTGGAATAGGCAGATGTCGAAATGCGCAAGTACAAATTAAAAAGTATGTACTCAACGATCGCGTAAAGCTGGCAATTGCATCGAGTTTCGTCAGTCGCGCGTTTCTTATCGTTTCTGACCGTGGCTTATAATAAAGTTGAAACGATTCGAGGAGCGTTACCGAATCAATTTAACCGTACCAACAACGAATGCAAACGACTCGCGTTCGGCTCTAGCGTATAACTTTCGCTGGTGTTTACAAGTAAATGTATGAGAAACGTTAACCGTGCTCCCGGTAGAACTCGCCACGACGTTCGTTGGTTGAACGGAAGCTGGACCAATAATATACAAAGTGTGTTGCTTAAGCCTGAAACTTGAAATATCATCTTCGTAGCTTTTAACGCTCGTCTAATTCGGAAATCTGTGAAACGCGATCCGATCGTAATGCTTATTCGGCCTAACCGCGTCAGATTTTCCAAACTATTTCTAGCGCACGAACGGTTAAGAATCAAGTTGCAAAAGTGATTAAAAGCAACGGAGATGGATAAAGTTCCAATCTTGGACGACAAACCCTCGACGCGCGTGAAACGATCGTACGCGAAATTATGAAAGTACTTGAAGTTATTTTCCATCTAAAAGTTTTCTTATCGGTTGCGTTTGTAATCTAATTCTTGACGGTTCATGTCGCTTTCGTATTTCCAAACATTTATCGAATCGAAGATCGTTTTACCGAGGCGCGAAAGCTTTGGCATTTTCTCGAAGAAAGTCACAAGTACGTCGCATCGAGGAATTTGGTTGCCTTAGCGAGTATTCCGTCGAATTCACGACGATTCCCAGGGATCGCCAAACATCGATCTACATACTATAACTATACTCGAGTCGATCGTGTCCGAATGGATACTATCGACTCGAGTACAGAATCAGGCCGTGAAAGCCTTAAATTTCCGATCGATGATCTAACTAGTTAGCCGCGTATGCTTCTAGTCACTTTTTATTCCATCTGTCCGTTCCTCTTCTTTTCCCTTTTCACATCGAATGAAACAAATTACGAGAGTTTCTATATCGTGAACAAAGTTACAGATCGTCGTTTAGTTGCGTCGTAACGGTATCTATTCGAAGGAAAGGGCAAGCACGTACTTATTCCGAAGAATCGAACGAAAGATAAAGGGATATTTGTCTACTGATCAACGAGCGAAGAAAGTAATTGGTGATCGAATAGGGCAGAAGCAGAAAAATATTAAAGAATGAAACAAGGTGAAAAAGGTACGGGGTAAATCTATGAGCACGAGAGATAACGAAAAAGACAATAATTAACGCAGCCTTATCCGATGAAAGTATCTACAACGTTACGCTGCACTTTCCTTGGGATCCACTCGGATTCAAAGGTGCTAAAGTCTCGAATAAACGAAAAATGTGTCGCACCGCGATCCTTTGATCTTTCGATCGTGTCGCTTCGTAGAGAGGATCGAGGAAAGATCGATCGATCCTGGCAACGAGCATGAACGGCACAGTTGCACGGTTCAAGCTGACGATTAAAATCGATAAGAGACAATTTTTTATTTCATACAAGTAGAAAGTAGACGACGACGAAAGGAAAAGAACGAGGAGAAGAGAGGTTTCTGTCGATCAGCTTGGACCGTGTATTCTTGCGGATTCTACCATCCAGTATAGCGACGCGTAATGCGCAAACAATTATCTAGTTTGTTAGTAGAGTTATCGTATCCTACGTTCGTCCGAGTAAAATAAGGGTCGGGTACGCGATCCGTCAAGGGATCACAAGGATCGCGCAGACGCATTAGCGTTAACTTTAGCGTGTGTCGGTGTGTGTGGGTGTGTGCGTGCGCGTGATCCATTCTGTATATAAGCCCGCGCGAGCATACGTATTATACATGTATACATATAAGTACACGCGAAGATAAAAATTCGAAAGCTTAGGTTTGTACGATTATCGAACGATCGACGCGTTTGTTCGCCACATATGTATATTCGTTATTGTTGCCGCTTCGGGCGGATACGTATTAATATTTAGGGGACGCGGTGCGCTCGATCGATCGAATCGATTCATGCTAGATACGTTTCAACGCACGACTCCAATTTAATTAACGCGATTCTAATCTTAATGTTACGAAGAATTCGGTCGGTCGATCCGCATAGGTAATAATGTGTTTCTATCTATGTATATAAGTATACATATAAGTACATCGAACGATCGAATGCATCGACGGTAATTAAGGTAAGTAGGGAGAAGCCTTTCTGTCGCGTTGGCAGCCGATTTAGAATGACTTACTAAGCGACCGACAGTAGTTGCAACGACAGTAGTTCTTTTTATAATTACGCAACAGTATCCTGCCTGTTAATCTCGACGTTGATTCGTACGAATCGATACGCGTATATGAAATACTTAACAAACGCGAGCTGGAAAGCGATTTCTCTCCGGAAAGAGAAAGAAAGTCTTCGAGAAAGAAAATTTCCGTTCCATTGTACTTTTCGACGCGTTCCTCCATATTATTTTGTTTCAACTACTTCCTCGCGCAGTCGGTCGTCCATCGTGGACGCGACGATTCGTTCGGAAATTGGTGTGATTAGTCAGTGGAAACGTTATCGTTAACGATTAAACGATAGTATTACGATGTAGATTTAGGCTGAGATACCTTAGCGCAACGGCGATCAATTCTTCGGTGTCCTTAATACGCGTAGCTCGTAAATCAAAGTCAATTTACGATTCAGGAGTTTCTCCTATGTTTTAACGAATCCATTTTCCCGTCCTATGCCCCTGTCTATCGATCATCAATTTTCGAACGAAAACCTGCAATATCTCGTCCGATCTGTACACGATCGAAAAATATGTTACGAAACGAAAGGAATAGTCGTGGTAGAAGGTACGAAAACGTGCCCTTTAATCGATCGATGTTTGCTCGGTAAAAATGAATTGTTGACTGTTGCAACCGTAGATTTTATATCGTGACTTATACACACACACACACACACAAAGGATATACATACTATACAATTAGCTTGTTTACCAAATTGGTTAAGTATTAACGATGTCTCCTTCTTCCTGTGTAGTACATTTTCTCTTCGTCGAGTCAATACGTCCGCGTACCTGCGATTAATAAGAGGAAATCCCCGAACGATCTCTCGTTTACTATGATTTACGGTCAAACGAATCTGCTCGTTTTCGCGAAAAGCGATGAGAGCTTCGATTTCTCCAATCGTTTCGTTCCCAGTGTTCCTAAACTTGTTGTACCTTTCTAAATGTATCAAAGACGGGAATATTTTCGAGAACCCTTCGCGTTTAATCCTTCAGTATAGAAACGATCGCTCGAAGCTCGTTCCGCAGGAATTAAGGACCAAGGATGAAAAGATAAGAAGAAGAGTAATAGTTAACGGGTGAATGGGAGTACATACATGCCATTTAATCGTAACGTTAGACGATCCAATTTCCTAATCGAGTACGAGTCCTAATAAGAAGCGTAGAATCGCTTAGCATTTTATACTATTCGTATAGAAGAAAACCACGTAATAATGTATCATGGTCGGAGATAATCGATCGTCGTCTTTGTAAAAGTAGATTTAGTTTCGAATTAAGTAAACGATCAACGAACAAATTGGTTACCGTGCGCCATACTCGAGAAAGTACACGTGTACGACTTTGTACATACAACGAACCTGTGAAAACAAGCACGCGCGGGGTAATGGAAACGAACAAGATTAATTCCTGCAGAATTGCACGTCGGGATTCCCTCTTTTAACGTTTTTTCTCGTTGTTAGAAATATTTCCAAAACTATCCTAAAGCGTCAATACGTCTAGTCATAGCCATAGCTTATTACAACGTTATGTAAATAATTGTTCTACCGACGTCGTAAAGAAATAAATACAAATATATACATATATAAATATACAAAAAAAAAAAAAAAAAAAAAAAAAAACAAATTATGTGTGCATGTGTGCGAATGTATATACATCTGTATATACGCACACACACATATATGTATATAAATAACGAAAAATATGTAGTCACACAGATGGAGTACATGGATATTTATATGAAGTAAACACGCGTAGCGATGCAGAGAGAGCCTAAGGTATACACGTATATGTATACCGTACGTTTACACGCACCTTTACTTTGCAAGAAAACGACGAATATAGTAAATTTGAAAGAAAACGATTGTCATAATATTCTGCGCATCTTGTTTAGCCTAATGAAACTAAAAACCAAAAGTAGATAGACGATAAATCCATTAGTGCGTACTCTGATGTATTTAAAAACGTTTAAACAATAAAAGTATTGCTATCGATTAAAGTGTTTGTCACGTTTAATGCATTTACTTACCATACCTTAAGACTTGAGCACATTTTTTTTTACAATATTTTCGCGATGCGTTTAAAATGTTTCCAATGTTTATATTATGTTGCGCAAAAGATTGCACCACCACATTCGTACCAATGGAAATTTCCTCAGCAGGACTTTGCGTGGAAGTAACCCGGCGAGCAACATGTCCGTGAAGACGAGATCTGGAAAATGTTTTTGTTAGACTCGAGGGGAAAGAGCGATTCCTTCTTAAATTTCCTCGAATAATTTACCTTTATTCTTTTGGTAAATGAATATACAAAGTTTACATCTAGTTTACTTGCTTATACGATGCATCGAGTAATATTGATACGTTGTGACGATAATAATGTCGCTGTTACAACCGCGCATACCATTCTTCTTTTCCTCTTTGCCCCGTTTATACGTTTCTCGAGAGCACGACGGATCTTCTTTTGGAAAGAATAACGCGTCAATTAATAATGCAACGGTTCACGGGGGTTTGTGAAAACTTAAAATGTCGCAAAAACGAGGATTCGGAATCGTTGCGTTCTATCGATCTTTGCATCGTTTCTTCGTACCTGCGATCTTCCAGCCGAATCTCATAACCGTCGCTGTTAAATCTTTCGTAGGCCGTTAGATTTATTCGATCCTCTATACGTTCCACGGAATATCTGTTTCGATCGCATCGCGCGAGAAACGACAGGAAAACGTTACAACGATGGAACTACCGTTCGGAGAAGATAAGAAAGAATCTGTTCGGGTTTGCTAAGCGATCGACTGGACGCGTAACGATCCGCTTTTTCGTACCTACAACTACATATGTATTTTTAGCACTCGATAGTTGATACGATAACGGAGCGTGAGCGGGACCAGATCAATCGATCCAACGCGAACAACATAAGTAAAAAAATAAGATAAAAATGGAAGTTGATTAAGAATACCTTTGGTATCGTGCTCCGTGAGGATTCGAGAGCGCGCAAAGCGATAGCATTTAACTGTGTGAATTCGAATAAATACCAACGCTAGTCTAATCAGTCTTTATACAATTATTCGTACATATTCGCTGAATTGTTCGTTCTCATTCGTTCCTTTGTTTCTCACGTTCCTCGCGAATTCGACACGATCCTCAACTATTTACATTTTTCAAAGGATCTGTCGAACGCGACGAATCAAATCACGCACGCACATTTTCTCTTATTTTCTTTCATGCTAATCTCCCCCCTTCCCCCCTCTCACTCTTTCGCGATTATACAATACACGCTCGAGACGCGACTCGCTCGGGAGGGCTCTGAAACCGATAACCTCGGAGTCTAAGTTTTATCCTTTAACTGGTCAACCAATCTATCTAATTTATTCTCGTTGCACAAAAGTGGTGTCTGATGGTTGATGTTTGCTCGTGTTCGTTCGAATCAGAGCCTTCCTTCGACGGTCTACGTTCGCGCGTTTAGGTTCTAGCCGAATCTAAAACGAACAGAGTACGGTCGCCGATTGACGCTAGACGGTACAAAAATATTTCCACGAGGCGGCACTGGCCCGATCGTTCTGCTTCCTTTTCAACGCTCTTTCCGGTACTGCTATTGCTGCCGCCGCCGTCGCTGCTGCTGCTGCTGCTGATAATGATGATGATGATGATAATAATAATGATGACGATGATTCTCGGTTACCAAGCGATCAGAACTCGCGAACCCCGAGAATCAACGATACGAACGATATCGATTTACGCAACACCGGACGTAGTCCTCTTTTAATACCATCGACTTCGTTCGTGCATTCGACTCGTCGTTACAAACGGATGGTCCTTCCATCATGATATGTACGATCGGCATGGCAAAGCGTTCTTAAAAAAAAAAAAAAAAAACTTGACTTGCCGTTCGTGAATTTACAATTGGTCGATTTACCGCATCCCGGCCATTGAAAACGATTGCGTTAAGCTCTGTCTATTTCTCAGCTATTTTTCTCTCTGTTGCCGCAACCGTCGACGCGTCGTTATTCAACTACGAACAAAGATGGAATCAAGTTTTATCAAAGCACTCGGCACCGATATCGATATCGATATCGATATTTAAGGGCATGCGTAACGTTCGCTTGAAAAAATATACAAGTACAGTGAAAGCTTTATCATTTCGCAGCTTTACCGACTGATTCCCACGAATCGAACTCCACTATTGCTATTTGATCTACGACCGAGCTCTATCTCCATTGAAGAATACCGTGAGCAAATAAAACGAATCGCACGCTTTCAGTTTTCGTCGATACGATAGATCGAGTTTGTATATTTGATATTGAGATTTAAGGCTTTCACGGGCTGAGTTTGTACTCGAGTTCATGGCTTCCGGATGGATGCCGCGTCTAAGTGCACCGACCTGCCGATTTGCCGAACATTGCAGTTTGGTCCCACATGTATACAAGGACTTTGAAAACGCGAAGCCTTCAGCCTCGATGATGGAAACTGTAGCGTTCGCCAAGACGTCGGCAAATCGCACAACTCGGACGCGGCATATTTGATATTTTCTCAAATATAAGCTCACAAAACAATTGTACGAAACAACTTTTCTGCGTACACGCACGCACGCACGCACGCACGCACATAGACAAAGAGCATTGCACGTTTTGCCTTCCGTCGATACCACAAGCTTTCACTGTATTCATTTCGATGCTTTTGCTCCTAGAAGAATAGATTCGAATTTTTTTATTTGCTTGCAAAAAAGTCATCTATCCGGTCCTACTGAGATATAAAAATTATAGGGGTTTTTTGCTACATCTATCCAGATAACCAAAGATTTTCAAATTCAATTTCAAAGGTGCAACACATACCGACACGCTTTACCTGAAAATACATGCATATTTTCGATGGTTATCTGGCTGTTTTGAGATCGTCTTACCTCTGCTCTTTATTCGTAACAATATTTTATACACGTTTTACTTGAGAAGGCATAACTTGTCCATGGAAAAATAACGAAATATCTATGAACAAGTATTTTCCTCGATTCGTATCGAGCATGTATCAAAGGAAATTTCCTTCTAGTATAAAAAGCATTCGATCGTATTCGTAGACGTTGACATTGACGTTCGGTAACAGTGAACATTGCTCGTGCAATGTCCAAGCACATTTGTCTTGATCGAAAAATCTATGTGAAAGACAACAACAAGCTGATATCGCTAGGTCGAAATACTACGTCGATCGCTCGAGGGACGAATTTGGAAAAGATAAACGTAACAGATACACAGCCTTTGAAAAGCGTCAACGTCTACGTCAGTCGATATACATATCTACGCTATAGTATTTGAAATTTCTCGCGAATGCTTTAAATTCTTCGATACGACTCTTTGTATCGATGGTCTCCGTTCGTTTCAGTCTCGCAAAAAGTGCATACAAAATACGTGGAATTACGATTGAAATTCCTATTCGATTACGTATAAAAAAGACACCTGTACATCCGGTTTGCTCGATGTTCGCAGCTAATCGCAATCTTGATTCCATCTTCGTTTGCAAACTATCTCACGAAACGCATTCATCGACGCGAAATTTTCACTTTTACGCGTCGTGTATCAGCATCTTATAATTTGTCCGTTCGAAACGGTTGGAAGATATTTAAAAATAACTAATGATATTAGCTTTTGTCGTATTTTATATTATTGAGCAGCGTCTTCGTTTGAATTTTGCGTTACCTTTAGAGGCTATTGCGATGCAAAATCATAAAAAAATCTTCTAATTAGTCGTCGAACAAAGAAAGCGTGCATCCGTGTTTACTCTTCATCTACGAGTGCAACATTGTGCCGTGTTAATTCTGCTAC
Source organism: Colletes latitarsis (assembly GCF_051014445.1). Lineage (NCBI taxonomy): Eukaryota > Metazoa > Arthropoda > Insecta > Hymenoptera > Colletidae > Colletes > Colletes latitarsis. The sequence goes on from NC_135140.1 coordinate 22,653,941, forward strand.
TCTGTGCATTTAGTCGTTTGTAAAGATCGTTCATAAAAATACTATCATCTTGCTTGAAAAATGTCAGCGATTTCTCGACGCGTTACGTTTAAATGTTTATCAATAACATCGTAGGTACGCGTCGAACAATTTTTCTTATTATCACCGTTCTCTCAGGAAGAAACGTTGTTTCTTTGTTTTCAAAGTATACAGGGTGTTCGGCCACCCCTGGGAAAAATTTTAATAGAGGATTCTAGAGGCGAGAATAAGACGAAAATCAAGAATACAAATATGTCGATGAAGGCTTTGTTAAACAGTTATTAACGTTTAAAGTTCCGACCGTATTGAATTTTTTTCTTGAAAATGCGCAAGATTTCGGGGGTATGTCTATTCACCAAAAATGATTGTAATTGACCCCTGCAACCGAAAATAATTTTCCCAGAACGATTTGAAATTTGTGAATTTAATTGTTGATAACTTTTTAACGAAGCCTCCATCAAGAAATTGGTATTCTTGATTTTCGTCCTATTTTGGCCTCTAGAATCCTCTATTAAAATTTTTCCCAGGGCTGGCCGAACACCCTGTATAGTAGACAAGTGTATGTTCTGAAGTTTGGGTATCGGTAACGAGCAAAAACGTTTAATCGTTTCGCGGTTAGGATTATTTCTGCGCGTACTAGATGCTTTAGATCGGTTTAAACGGGCTTCTTGCTGGCCATCAGTGTTTCTGCCTCGGCCGCGAACGTTACCGTCGCGACGACTCGGTCTTTTTCTCCGTTCGATTATCACGAAAATCGCTTATCGCTTTCAGGGTGGAACAGACTCGACGATCGCCACTTGTCGTTAACACCGCGAACAGACTGCGCGGAGGTCGCAGTCACGAGGCGCGTAATGTAAACGCGTTCTATAGAAAATGTATGTCGCGATCAGGCTCTATCGCAAACTGGGCCACCACCAGCTAAGCCGCCGCTTGGCCCGGCCCGGCCGTCTCGCTTACAGAGATTCAACAAACACGCATGTTTCCGTAATTAATTCGTTTCGTGATACTAATCATTTAACCGTATACTCTCGGCGTTAAAAATATTAAGGAATTCTTGTTAACGTAGACGCTAAACTCTCCAAACGGATGTGGCGTTTTAAAATGAAATCGAAACGAGCCGGGTGGCCGATCGAGCCTGGTCGCGACGCATGCTCGCGAGGTCAGAGGTATCTGCCGTCTCGCGCGTTTTCGACGAGAGTTATACATATAGTCGCGAAAGGAAAGCAAATGTATATTTCAACTAGTGTAGGAAGCGTTTAAACGCATCGATGCCCGCAAATGATCGCGAGTGCAACGAACGCTTCTTGAACGTTTAAATTCGCGAAAGGACGAAATAACATGGCAGTCGATGAAACAAGTAAATATATGTGTATAACAGAGATCCATAGATCCTCGCAATTAGTGGCAGTAATCGTTCCCTTAACCTTCCCTAATGGCCCGTCACGTGCTGACCTCATCCAACGTTCGTTATATCGAGCCGTTTCAACGTTTATTGTAGATCGGTCGCTGGTTTCGATCGATCCAACCGGTATAAATATTCTCTTTATTTGCTCGACGCACGTTCGTTTCGATTTAAACGTAAAGATCGACACGATAGTTTCAAGAGTCAACGTATTCTTTCGGTAATCTTGTATTATCTACCTAACGTATGGATAATCGGAAGACGGAAACATAACTTAGGAAATTTTTAGCAACAATTTTATTTACAAAACAAAACGGAAAAGAAAAGAAAAATAAATGTATAAATAGACGAAGAAGTAATGTAAAGGAAGAAAAAGAAAAGAAAAAAAAGAAAATGAAAGACACAGTAGTTGATCGAGATCGAAACTCGAGATAGAAAAAATTAAGATGGAAAGAAAGGGAATTGAAAATATTATACGTGACAGCACGTGCGAGATGCGTCTTACCCGATCGTTAATTATATGTATAGGCAGAACACCCGAGTATAATGAGGGGTATTCGCAAAGAAAGAAACGGTACACCACCGATCGTGTGCCGTTCTCGATTGTTACGTAGGAACCACCGATCCGAGTAATTCCTAATAGTAAGCCGCGAGAAATCAAGTCAAGTAGCTATTACAACGTCTCGCTATACTCGCTTCGTTCTTTGAATTCGGTCGCGAGCCCATCTTTTGCCTGCCATCGCTGCGAACATGTTCGTTTCGCTCGACTCGGAAAGATCTGATCGTCGATACATCGATACGCAATCGGTACAGTACCCGTGTTAAAATAAATGCAACCTGAAGGGGTCATCCGTGCCCGTGGATTCTTTTACCTTTCCTAATCGGAGAGCAAAGTCTTTGAAGAGAGAAAAGATTTCGCGCTTAAAATCGATCAAGATTAGCAGTTCGAGCATCGGACCGCGAGATATGTTTAATTTCGAAACGTGTACGTCTGAATATGCACGAAGACGGTCGATGGAAAAATGTTTTTACTTTCACGGAAGCATCGAGGGACCGTTGATATGGAAGTTGGAAAAAGTGTCGTCTCGATGGACGATGTTTGTATTAAAAATAGAATTTATATCCGCGTCGGAGGGAGATTCTTCTGTTGGATGGGGTCAGAAAAATATGATATGTAGCGTCGCTTGTTATACTTAAACGATCGAAAATACGGAATAATCGTTGGAGCGTAAATCTTTTCTTTCTCTAGAAATAGGAAGTGCCCGATCTTTCGGAGGAGTTTATTCCGCGCGAAACGAACGTCGCGTATTCGCTGATGAAGGCATGGGGCGAGACGCTTAATGGGGTAAACACGTGTCGGAGTCGCCGCTGCTGGCCATGGAAAAGTTGGCCGAGTCGCGATCGGTTTGTCTGATCTGAGCGGCCACCGAGAGTTTGCCGTTAGTTTGGGGCTGTTGGGGGAAAGTATGATGGCCCGGCAGAGCCCAGGGCTGCGTATGCAGCTGCACCGGTGGGAACCTTTTCACGAAGGGATTGTTGGGGGGTACTGGGTGCAGAAGCCTGACGCCGTTGTGATGGGATGGCAGAGTGGTGTGGGCGGGAACCGTCGCGTGTACGTGCGTCGGATGCGCGACGAAAGTGTGCCTGGGCACGGAGCCACAGCTTCCCGTCGATCCGCTCATGTGATTGCCAGCCATGCTGTGGGAGGCATGGGGCAACGGCATGGTCGAGCAATGTGGATAGGTAACGGCAGGTTGGGTGGGATAGTGCGGCAGGGTGGCGGACGAGGCGTGAACGCGAATGTCGTTGCTTTCCGTGAAGGACGTCATCCTCATGTTGGTGGAACGACCGAACGGCTCTTCGTTGGGATTCAACGGTTCCGTCAGCTTGGTTCTCGAGAGCTTGCGACGTATCACGACGGTCGCTTCGTTCGGGTTTTCCAGGATAACGGCTGGACAGCCGGGACCAGAGCCAGAGCCAGACCCGGAGCTCGAACCGACGATCGCGTCGACGTTCGCGTTACCGGTACCGTTCGCGTTCACGATCAGCGGTACGTGGTTCACGTACTGCGGCGAGGAGAAGGATTGGCTGGTGCTAGGACGACTGGTCGGCGGCGAGAAAGTACCGGAAGTTGCCGTCGGTGGTTGCATGCCCCGTTGAAGAGAACAACTGCGCCATTGTTCGCGCGGTTCTTCGCCGGGCCGCGGTTCCCCGGTCAAATCGTCCACGCTGGTCGCGCGACGCTGGCAGCTACCATTGCTCGCGTTGCTCGCGTTACTGTGCACGCCGCTCGAGGAGGTTTCGCTGTGGCTACTCGTGTTGCTGTGACCCGTCACCGAACCGGCTCCGCTGCTTCCACCCACTGCCTCTAACGGCGGCGAGTTGGAGGAATCCGAGCGGGGCGTCAACTCGTCGTGGGGCATACCCGAGTCCGCTCGGCGCAAGCAGCGCGGCGTTTGTCCTCCGATCGTCTGAAACGAACCGAACACGTCGACGTATCGTCGATATATTAATGGGAACACCACTCTCCTTTCCTATCCTATCGTACGGAGATCCAGAGCAATTACAACGATATATGTATGTATAATGGATATGGCGATAGCGTTCACGTAACGCTCTCGATCTCCCTACGTAGCGCAAACATTTTCATTCGATTCGATTTATACTATACATATACGGACAGTAAACACACCTATTTACGACGATCAAGACTACGAACGGTATCGGTGTTAAGCGAAGGGTGAGCAAACAATGACCCTCGCCGGTCAAAGGAACCGTCCTCATCATCCTATTCGTATTAATCGACGTGTCTCACAGTTTGCTCACCCATGGATTAAACACGGTGAACACGTTAAGACTTTTAGTACCTGGGTGTCAGTGGTTAGTGGCGCCGTGATAACTTCGGTGGTCGGTGCACAAGTTGGAGTCGGAGGTGGCAGTGGAAGTGGCTCCGAGTTGGGATCGGACAGAGGATCGGGGGTTAAGAGGGGCGAGGGGTCACCCTCCGAGGGTTGCAGATCGCGATTCGCACTCGCATAGTAAGTCACTTGGTCGTCGTTCACGCACTCGAGCAGCTGTTGAAATTGTTGCAAATTGTTGACGATTAATCCAAGTTCGCAATGCGACGCGCTTTGCGTTCGGGTAACAGGGATTTTTACGTCTAACGAGAAAAGTAGGAAAAATGAAACGGAAAGAGAGAGAAGAAAGTGGAAAGCGAAAGAAACGTACGTAGGAGATTTGTGCGCGAAGGAAGCGAAGATGGTTGTAGTTTGCGACTTTCCTATCGTTCGATCAACGATTATTTTCACAGTAAGTGTGTACGTGCTAGCCGAGTATACCTCGAAATTCTACAAACATCAACGAATATTGGCAGCTTCAACGTTTCTATAAAAAAAAGAAAGAGAAAAATCTATGGTATTCGAACGTCTGCTACTCCGTGGTTGCAAATTCTGTCGTTCGAATATCAGCTTAAAATTATCGTAGATTGATCTTGCAACGGAGAAAGAAGAATCGATAGGGTAGGACGGCAAAATCGGCGCTCTATGCTAATCTTGTTAATAAAAAATCAAACGTCACGCACGAGCGATTAACACGCGTGTTAGTGTTCGTTACTTGGAAGCGCAGGTACGAAAAGACAAACACATTTTTGTACGTCTTACGTCTCCAAATTTAGGTATACCGTCCCTACGGGATATCAGCCATCTTCCCCACTGTTAAAGCAAAACAGAACTAAATTAAAAGCCGATAAAGAGAATGGGTCCGACACGAATAACTTATCTTGGGGGATTATTCGATATAGCTGCATGCTCCAATTTATAAAACCGATGCACTCGCGCTTTAACCCTTTCGCCGTGCGAGACTACGAGGATGCAAAGTGCGTGCCAAGCGTGTGAAAAGATTCGGTCGCGCTCTTGTCTCTTCTGTCAGTATTCACCGACGCACGATCGAAAGGGTTAAACGAAATACTCGATTTCGATTCGTGACGGAGTCAGCCGATATAAGGATAGAAGGAATCGAGTACCTTGTTCTCCTCGGACGTTGAATCGTCGGCGGGATCCAGAGACGTTATCAACGGTAATTCCCGTAGCGTGGCGTAATCTCCGTCATCCTCAGGCCCGCCCTGGTCACCGGCACCGGGACCGCCACCACCTCGTCTGGCTTTTCCCTTATTACTGAAACACAGACGCGCCAAACGTACGATGCATTGAATGCATTTGTCGGACCGACGTATCCAGCGACTACTAACAAGGGTAAGAGGGATGGTTCCCCAACGTCGATTGTTCGCAAATAATGCGAATCGTTCGATCGAGCCGAACGGCTCGTCGTTGCCGAAGCCAATCAGCGTAGGAAAAGAAAAGCGATATCGATCGAATTAAACAGTTTTAGTACGATCGGTATGTGTGTCTTATCGAGTGGTTAGCGAAACGGAAAATTACACAGGCACGAGCAAGGGAAAGTGGCTAATTACCAGCCGACAACGTCACCCGTCGCAATACGCAACGTTAACTCTTTGCGGTTCGATTCCCGGCAATTTTTCCTACAATTTAACCGCTGCCGGCGCAATTTCAACGACTGCGGCTCTTCGTATTTCCTCCAGAATTGCCATTTTATTCCGAAAGAGAGAAAGAGCGAGAGCGAGAGAGAGAGAGAGAGAGAGAGAGAAAAGGAAGAGAGAGAACCTCAAAGAGTCGACGGAGTTTTATCGACGATACTTTTTTTTACGAAGCACACGTACATATACGTATACACATATGTAGATAAGGAGTAGGATACAACATGGGGGAACAATGAAAAATCTATAAGAGATTATCGACACGCCTGCTACGAGGATAAATATCGAGAGCCGAGAGTAAATACACACCGATCGCAACGATACTAGCACGTAGCGGTGGAAGCGTAGAGTTTCCAAGCGGATCGGAAGGCGAAAGTAAACAATAATCGCACGTACTGCGATTATCGGATCGAAGCGAAAGTGTATGCGTGTGCGTATGGACGACAAACCAGTTCGATCGGCGCGTTTAGGGTAATCGAGTGTGTAGGCAGGAAAGAAAAGCAAAGGGCACGAGCACGGGCACGGGCACGGGCACGGGCACGGGCACAGCGAGATGTACTGAAAGACACCAAGAGGAGGGAGGAGGGTAGTTACCGCGAGCCTGACGTACTAGGCAGGTCGTTAAAGGTGACCTTGGGCTTCAGTTTCTTGTTCAGCCAGCTCTTATCGGTCGTCGGTGCACCATTGGCGTCGCTCGGCGACTGAGTAGGCGACGGCCGTAATTTCGGCCTTAACCAGTAGATCTGTTCGTCGTCGGCCGTCGATTCGCCATCCGCGGCATCGGCGTTTCCTGTACGCGTGTCGATAAATAAACGTACGAAAAATACATCTAGTCTAGGTCCAGCCAACAATTATTAATTTCAGAAATAACGCGGAAGAAACCGAACGGTATAAATACTTCTGGATGGCTGTGAAATCGAGAAATACCTTGCGAGCGTGCTTTCCTTTCGATGGCCGCCTTTTGTATCACGCTCATGATGGCCTTTTTCGGTGAGGCGTCGGAGATGGTGTAAGTTCTACCGTTTCCGACGACCAATAATGGAGCACTGATGCCGTCTTCATCGTCTCTGGTCGACACTAGATCAACGTCGGTCACGAGCTTTACCGATCTCGCCGACCTAACCGTCGCACGACCGATCGTCACTCTCAGTTTAAACGTCCAGCGTTGCTTTATCGTGAGGCAGATCCATAGCAGCAGCCAAAGAAAAAGGTGAAGAACGGTGGCGACGATGCAGGCCAAGATCGCGCCGTCCAAACTGGCCCGATATACCACGCTATAGTCGTAGAGCAACGGTGCGCTGCAGATCGCGATCGCCAAGAAGACGCACAGGGCGGTGCAATGGATAAAGTATATCCAACCGTTCCCTTCGCGATTCTCTTTCGACAAGATCACCCGACGCTCGCGCTCCTGGTTCAGGAATGCCGTGAATCTGTACAGTTACAAACGATTCGTCACGTTCTACGTTCGTTCCGATTACTCTCGCGATCGGAAAATGTTTCTTGATCGAACCACGTTCGATTACGTGTACGAGTATTAGAACAAACGAGGAGTTGCTCGTTCAAACTTACCTGCCGTAAGCGTAAAAGTACATCACCATGCTGGAGCAAAGCACCAGAAGAGAGGAGAGAGCAAACAAAACGAGGGTCACGTGTGGATTCAATAAGAAATACGAATCTCCGAAAATGGTCGATATGGTGCTGGTACTAGATACCGCTCGATACTGTTGCCGTAGAACAGGCAATACTTTCAAGGGACCTACCACCTGAATCTGTAAACATCGTACACGATCGTGTAACGAGCAAATCGTTGTTTAGTCGAGAACGACTCACCTTGTAGAGAACGGACATTCCAACGAAAGCTAACAAGCTTTGAGCAACGTTCAGAACCAACTGGATGCTAAAGATCGTGCCGAGAGCTTTGTTGCACGACCAGAACACTGCAGGATACCTCACGGAGTAGACTCCAAGAGCAACAGCGTAATTCAAGTATTCCAGAGTAATGGGTCCGGCTGCAAAAAAAAATGAACAAATTTTCATATAACGGGATTCTCGCAAAAATTCCAATTTCAGCATTCTTACCGGTTTCGAATTCGAGATCCAGCTGTTCCGGATGATCCAAATCGGCCAAACTATTCATCGTCAACGACATACTCTGCGCCGTTAGATTACCTCCGGTAGCGATTCTAGCCGGTCTAATCGTCGTCGAAGTTCTTCCCAAACTTTTCGTCTTCGATCTGCTCTTGGAATTATTTCTGACGATCGTTTTCGAGGTCGTCCGCTTGGCGGTGATGCCGTATTTGCTCGTAGTACCCTTGAAAATTCTGTTCGACGTAGTCGTCGGTGCGATTGTCGATGTAAAAGCGGTTGGTGCGGTCGATTCTGTAATCGTTACCACCGTCGGTGTTGACGTCGTCGTCGTCGTCATTGATCCCGCGATCGGGGTCGGGGTCGGGGTCGGGATCGTAGTCGTAGATTTGATCGTTGTCGTTGCAATGGTTTTCGCCGATGTTTTACGGATGCCTTGCATCGCGGACGTTGTAGCTTTGCTGGTGGTCGCGATCGAAGCTGCGTTAGAGTTCAAAATTCGCGCGATGGATGGAGGTAGGCCGGTACTCGTAAAACGAAACTGGTTGACAAACTTGTTGACGGTATCTCGAGTGCGCGATTCGACGACGTCATCGACGATATCGGACAATTCTGTTGTCGTAGTCGCGATGATATCGTTGACAGCTTCGCCGATTTCTTCGTCGGGTGTCAAAGTGACGAAAGGTTGAGGAGTTATGATACCGGTTAGAACGCTAACGTTCACGTTCGGATTCAAGAAGCTAGATACGACCAGTCGATCGCGTTGAATCATTATCCAATCCAGGTCCGTGCGCCATATCGCTTCTGTAAAGCAGGAAATTTGCCTTTAGTCGTCGATCAGCCGAAAATCGATCGGTTGAATAAACGATAAGCCGCGATGTTATCCCATCTTCCGCGTTGCAATCGAATTATCGATAATTCGAGGCAAACTATTGCGCGGTGGATCTAACAGACGAATACGATTAACCCGACTAATCTGTATATCGCGTTTGGTTCTACGGTTCCTGAAACGAATAAGGATAGATTATTGTTGCTGTCTATCCGATACGTACGAACCTAGAAATCTACGAATGCACTTGTTTCGTTTAAACTTTGCGGGATAGGACGTAATTACATTTACAGGATTAACCTTTTCCTATCTCGTTTCTTCGTGACCCGCGGTTTCGTACTTTTAATCCGGATTCCGGACGGGGATAGATCGCGCTAGAAGGGAAAGCTGCGGAAGGAAGAAAAAATTCGAAAATCCCTTGGCTTTATGTCGGATTAGCCAGCTTTCCGTCGTGTTCTATCGTTTCCTGCCGATACCGTCCTAATAGAACAATCTTTTCGAATCTCTTTCGTATAATCGCCGCGATTATAAATATTTTATTAAATTTCATCGTCCGAAAGTATATCCGGTCTGTCCGTTGGTGAAGAAAATCTACTAAAAATTTGATTCCAAAGTCGAAAACTTTTCTTCTCTTTTCCTTTTTATTCGTCGCGGAGCGTCTGCTCCGACAAAGATAAATATACCGTCGAGCCGTATGCGAGCAGACCGAGGGAAATTGACCGAGACGGCAAAGTCTCGTTCAAGTTCACGAATGCGAGAGTGGTTGACTGTTGACGGAAACCAACTATCCCCGTTAGCTGGCTCCGACCAAACCTTACCTTGGCGCCACCCATTCTGCTATCCTTCTTTCCAGCCCTCGACTCGACTCGACTCGGTGGCTCGCGACAATGACCTTTGGTGTAGGTAACGCTACTCCGGGTAACGTATTTTCAGAAAAGGGTCACTTGGCATTTTGTGCGTTCCGAGTGGTAATGCGTCGAACCGATATACTCGTAGACGCCTGTACGAGCAGCGCGCAATCACCCACGCTCGGCGACGCCTACGCAAATCGGATTACAACCCATACGGTACGCGATGGCTACGATTACTATTTACGCTTTTCAGGGTAATCGGACCGCTTGACCGGTCGGTCGCTCCTGTTCGACGGTGGTTATTTTCGCACGAGTGAAAATCTACCGCGACGATGAGGTCCGAACTGGATTTGTCCAAGTTAACCACCGCCGTAATTTTATGCAAACTAATTAGGATTTAATTCGATTAAGGCCGTAGTCCGTAGAATCGAGTCGTCGGAGAACGGAGCAGCGCAATCAAGCCTGCGTGCCGCGTTGCAACGCAAACAAAATCAACCGAGGCGTGGCGCAAACGAGAGCATGAACAGCAAAGAAGCATCCAAGTTCGTAAAACCGTACGTACAAGCACCGACAAAATTAAACGAAAAATTTTCGAAAATTTTCTTTCCTCAATCAACAAATTAATAATCTTGATTTTCGTCTTATTTTGGCCTCTAGAATTTCCCCATAAAATTTTTCCCAGGGGTGACCGAACACCTTAGTTGTCAACAGAGACGAATGGCAATCGTGGGACGAAAGAAATAATGTTTAGCAAAGCGGTAAAAAGAATAAATAGTCCGGTACGAGGAACGAATATACGACGGAAAGATGAAACTGAAAGAGTCACACGAGGGGTTCTTTTCTTCTTGCTACTTTCGCCGTCTTTGCGTCAATCTAGAAATGTACTTTTCTCTATCGCTAACCGAATTACAGACGCGCAGCTGCACCCCCTCTATTTAAATGTTCTTATTAAATGCGGTATTCCATGCAATTTCGTCGCAAAAAGAATGCTGGATTTTTCTTACGCGTACACGCGTTATGCCTAATTCGTGATAAATATTACCGTCGCGTAGCAATCGCGAAAGACTCGCTGGGAATAAACGCGATTCGATGGAAGAGAACGGTCGCTGGCTGGTGTTTAGCCAAATTAAGCGCGAATTAATTTAACGAAAGGAACGAGATGGATGGAAATCGGAGCGAGATCTAACTTTGAACTCGGTTGAGCGATTCGAGATGGAAGGATTCCACGAACGGCAAATCCTGCAGCAAACTGTATGCACACACCTGCCCGATCAATACACGAACCAGAACGTAGTCAGGACGAAGTTGCCCTGTTACATCCCGACCGCCCGTTTCTCCATGCGCGAATCGTTCTACTCTGGCTATTATGCGCTTCGAAACAGAAACGATGCCGATTAACTCTAACGTTTCGTGGAAATGTTTTTCCTCTTTGTCCGTAACGCGTGTACGCGATCAAACAACGAACCATTAAACGGATAAAATGTCCATCTTATAGAGAATTTTGCTTCGCCCGTAGATTCGCAGGACGAATAGGCAATCTAGTTGAAAGCGCATCAAACGTCTCTCGTCCGTCTTTCATTCTACGCAGAGTAAAGAAAACCGTCTTCTAATTATTTACGCTTCGACATCGAGATAGTTGCGCCCAAAGAGAGACGAGTACGAAAAGCTTGAAAATTTTCCGCTACTTTGAACTTTCAAGAAATCCACTCGTTAGCGAGTGTTCAACAGGTATAACGAAGCGAACTTTGCGAATGATCTCGACTCGAGCGATCGATTACCGCGACAGGAAAAGAGAAACTAAAATACACGCTGTACTATAATTCGGTACAGGTTGGTCGTTAAGAACGTTGTAACGTTAAAGGTACGAGAGTACACGGTTCTTTGGTTGGCTCTAGAAGACCGAGGACGATGCAAGATGGGTTCTACGATTCCAACCAGATGCAAAGGAAAATATTTACCTTCTATTTCAATATTGCAAACAACTTTACCGGTCGTCTTTTCTTCCGGCCGTGGTACGAATGCCGGAAGACGGTAAACGTTCAGCGAGAGATGTTTCCTCGGTCTCGTTAGGCTGTGAGAATTTCTCAAAGGTGACCCGCTTCGAAAGAAATTACGACAAGGCCATGCGGAAAGTCTCGGAGCTTTTGCGAAGAAATAAACATAATAAATTAAGTCGACACCTCTTAATTAAGGACACGGTTAGTTGAGTTTTCACGGCGTAACGCGATTCTTTGTACGATGATATTTTATTTGAAATTTTTCATTCGTCACTAAATTGTACGAAAATTAATTTGAAATGGCAACTCGATCTTTTACGCGGTTATTATTACACGTTAAATCTTTTACCTCGAAAGAACGTCCAAAACGGTTTTGAAAGCAATTTCGTATCGTGCTCAGGGCACTCGAAACATTCGGACTCACCGACGATACGCATGCATGCACTCTGTATGTACGACCAGTCGTTGACCTACACTACTGACTGGCAGAAAAATACCGAAACGCGAGGACGAATGTTCTCTTCTTTACTTTCTAGTTTTTCTTTTTTAAACTAAAACCACGAGCTACGTAGTTCCACAATCATCGTAAACGATATTAAGATTAAGAAAGTTTCTAGTACAGTGTTATCGCGGTGCACTTTTTTCGCGTTTCACCGAACGAGTTATTTTTCTACAGTTGGACTTTTCAATTTGCATTCGCGTCGATTGTTTCGTTCTTAAGCGAATTAACAATTTCCAAAGTTTAAATCTGCTTTGCATTTGTGGGCTCGCCGGGAGGTGGATACGCGTTTGACGGCCAAAAATGTTCAGAGAGTAAATTAATTAACGGGACGTTTGCTCGACCGCGGGTCATTAAATTTTCTATCCTGCTGCATATTTATAATATTCGCTCGATATCTCAAGGGTGAAGTTTGTCGCGATCAAGTTTAACGCGGTACTCGTTGAAATGTTCATCATCGAACTTTGTTACGGTGCATATTTATGCGTTTCGTGTAGTATTTTTACGAGCGAGACGTGTACGGTAAACGTTGCGAAATTTCGTTTCGATGGTACTTGGAGCAAAGTTAGAGTCGCTAATTCTGCTCGCGAGAATAACTCTTTCGCGTATCGTTTCAGGTTATCGTCGATCATACGGAAAATTCGTAGTCGGTTCCATAGCGCGTTGTCGCGAACCATGCAGAAGTTAGCAAAGGGACACAGATCGTTGGGATAACGGAACATAAGGTATATTAGAGTCGCGGTGCACCGAGTCGGAGAGCATGCTCGTCGTCTAACGCATTTCCACGCCGCGAATCGCATCCGCGGTCGTTGGCAAAACGAAAACGTCAAAAGTTTCGCGTTATCTCGAAAAGTTGCCGCACACGCGAAGCGACGACGGCTGATGCTGCTATAGTAATTTCAAAGTCTCGAGTCGCGTCGTTGGTTGTCCGGTGGAGGATGTTGGGTGTCGAGTGCAAAAGCTTTCGGGCCGAATCGCGTCAGACTCGAGTTCCGTGTAAAACTAACCTACCCTCGGGTTTAACGTTATCGTTCTTTTGTCTCTTCTAAATGTTCCGACGAACATTCATCGACCATAACATAAATTCTCTTTGGAAAATGGTTTCGAAGATGTAAAAGTCTAATTTCGAAATTAAAGGGCTACGACATATTCCGCAATATCGTTTTCTGCAAATTTGCCTCCGACAAGTTCAAGTCGGATTAATACAACTACGATCACTTGTAAATCCATAGTCATGCCATAGGAGAAAAGTAGTCGATCGGTTTGTTACCTTTTGGTAAAAATCCAGCGTGTATAAGCCTAGCCTCCATGAGCAGCGAGGGCAGCAGGAAGCACATGGCCGTGCAAAGGTGTACGAACGCCGCCGTAGGACCTCCGTGTCGCCATAAATTGTTCGCTAGGCCTATGAAGAAATTAAAGAGGTTATCAGAGAGGTCCCCGGATCCAGAGAGAACGTCTCGAACGTATCGCGAAATGAAAATACAACTAAAAAGCGAAATGCGCTCACTGTTGTCGGGATTGTTGGTGAGCAGCGAGGACGGCGGATCGCGAGAGCACGCGCTCAAATGACGACCGAGCTTTATTCCATCGTTGGCCAGATTGCCGAGCTTGAGAAACGCCGCGCCAAGGAGAACCGGGAGTAGAACCACTCCGGTACCGGCTAGCACCAAACAGGCGTACAATTCGACCTTTGGCGGCGGCGCATCCGCGGGCCAAGGTAACGATAAATATGCTGTAAGAGTAATCGTAAAAGTAATCGTTGGCTGAAAAAATCCAAGCTAAACTACTTCTCCGTCCGTCGACTCACCTGCAAACCGTTTGGTGTATCTCAAACCGATGTAAGTTTGGAAAGCAACCGCCAAGATGCCGTACCAAACGGACCACAGGCTGTTCACGTGGCCCCGTATGCACGAGTTCCGTTTCGACGATCTGCGCGATCCCGGCTTTCTCGTTTTGCTGGTCGTGGATACGCCACTCGAGTTTACGCTCGACACTATCGGAAGTGGCTTCAGTGGCTTCTTATATTTCGCTTGGTTTACCTCGTTGTTGTTTTCGTAACCCATCAAGCTTCCAGTCATTGACATCTTGTTCTAGAGAAGCAACGAATCGCGTCGATCCATTAGAACGAACAAGAGATACGAACTCAATCCTGTGGTTCTTTTAAACGAGAGTCATCCTTCTCCGGTTATGGAGCATTTTAACGATTTATATTTTCCGCGCAATTTAATCTCCTGGGAGACTCCCCGTTTTTCTCTCCCTCGCTTGTTTCTGTCTTTCTATCGCGTCGCAGGATGCTCGAGAGCTCTCGGAGCACCGGTTATGCAAAAATATTAATAACCGCGTCTCGTCGTCGTGCTTTCCCTCCGAGCATTATCGATTTTTTCGATCCGAAATGTGTGATTGTGATTTCGTGTCGAGCAACAGTCGGCGAAACTTTGCTTCCTTCGAGGAGAATCATCACGGTGATGAAGGGTTCAGAAAAAGAATAAGTTGATCGTCGATCGACGCGAAAATGGTTAAAAAAACTAGCTCGTTTTCGATTTAGCATACGCGAGCAAATAAACGCGCACCACAACTTTCGAGCAGCCCTTCTAGCGTGCCTCTGGCCCCGAACCCTTTGCCGTCGTTCCGTCCCTTCGCGAAGAACGGGCTTTTGCGCGATTCGTGTTCTCGATAATGTCTAATCACTCGCGAAACTACTCTTCCGGTACTACTCCTTTTCGGTAAATAGTTGTTGCTCGTACACGAGCGCACTTGAAGCGGTACGTCCCGGAAAAGAGTTCCTCTCGAGCTGTTCAAAAGAGTATTTAACTGTATTCGCGAATACCGCATCCGAGCTACGGTGATTAACTCGAGAGCAAAAGTATGTACAGTATACTCGTCGGTGGCTCGCGAGAGTTTTCGAGTAGTCTTTGCTCGATTAACGGTTCTCTCTCTCTCTCTCTCCCATTTAAATATATTAATTAACACTCGAACGAAGCAACATTTCGCGAATCGCAGACTAAATTTCCCCGTAAAAAGAACCTTTGCGAGTTTTGGTTCGAGTAAGCAAAGAAAGAGTAAAATTTCAGGGCCGAAATTGTCAAGTTAAACGTAGTAATCAGTCAATAATATTACTACGAATAATTGTCATTCGCTCGTTCGTTATGAGCAAATAATTCTTTACCAGATTTTTTCGTTCGTCTCCGGTCCTCTAAAGTTTCGAGCAGGCTTGTTCAGAACAATCGATTCGATGTTCTGACATGTTTGGCGGTGACAGCGCCTGCAACAGAAAGCGCAAACGATTCAACGGGCGAGGGAAAGAACGCGAAAGAAAATAGAAATCGTCGACATTCCCCGCAATACAGACAGCAATGCGCGTAATCGATCTGGACGTCTTTTTTTATTGCTCCTGTATCCTTTCTTTGCCGTGGAAACGCGTAAACGTGCGACACGCAAGTTACGTCTGCTTTCCAGTGAACGTACCGCGTAACTGATCAAACGCCCGGACACCGTACCGTCGACATCCTCGATTGCGCAACGTTTACGAGCTCGGTTTGCTTTTCGTGGTAACTTGTAAACGAGAGTATCGCGTGTTACGTAACGATTTTAATAACGTTCCTCGGGTAAACATAGAAACGAAAAATATTCGCCCCCAATTCCGCCGTTTGGCTCAGATATTCAACACTAGCTACGAGATATTTAGCAATAAATTAGAACGCCGCCTTTCTTTTCGTAATATCAACTTAGGGAAGCGACGAAAATTCTCCTTTTCTGGTAAAAGCCGCGCCTAACTCGCGGCGTGTCAATACCGTCCGTGCGCGCATACAATTCAAGAGTAATACGAACCAGTGATTATGAAATATGTCCGAGTAAAAAATTCAAGCTATCGTTCGTTCCGCGTAACGTCGATCTACGTTCTAATAACCTGAAATTAAAAATAAATGATTTTCAATATATCTAGGTAATTTGGTAACTTTTTCTATCACGCCGTGATAGAAATTTTCTATTCCTCGATAGGGGATATATCGTTAAGACTCGAGTATCGAGAATAATGGCTCGGAGAACACTTTGCTCGTAAGTGGAGTAATTTAGAAATGGAATGGACGGGAAAAGTCGCTCGCGGCAAAGGAACATCCATTGTTCGCGTAAAACGCATGCTGTGTTGTTAGTTGCCGCGTCCAGCTCGATGCGTTTCCTGTCGTACAGACGATAACGATGAAAACGATCGAGGAGCGATTGCGGCTGAGGACAATCAGAGGCGCGAGTCTGTCGCACAAAAGGCTCGGAACAGAAGAGGGCTAGCGTACCGTGATAATTCTAGTGCCCTTACGACCTCGGTCCCTCGGTTCCTCGGTTCCTCTTTCAAAGTCCTTCAGAACCCCTCTAGGTACCTTCGGGTTAACCGTTGCCTCTTTGGCAACAGACACTATGCACGACTCTGCCGGCACTACTCGCTGACTTTGGCGATAAACTTTCGGACGCGATATGCGAATACCAGAGATTCGGCCATCTCGCTTTACCATTCCTCCGTACAGCAGCAAACCGCCACAGATCGAAGCTCCCAATTATCCTAAACTGGCGAACGTTGGTGTACATTGTTCGATCTACTTCGAGCGATTAGTCTATTGAAATTTTTCAGTCGTTGCCCGTTTCTGCGACGACACTCCTTGAAACGTTAATTTTGTCGCGTCTACGTCTACGGGTCTGTGTTAGTTCCGTTACCGATAAAGCACCAGAGGAGATGGCTAGCGAATTTCTCTGTTAATTAAAAATCCTGGGCATCCTGCTGCCGACGCAAAGATAATGGTGCGCAACCCTCGTCGTCTCGTTAAGAAATGCCGGCACCGACGTTAATTATCTCGGAAATGCCCTCGCAAGGGTTGTGCAAACATCATTACGAAGCAACGATATGCCTTCCGTATCTAAGGAAAAAGGATTTTTACCGTTATTGCGTAGACTGCGAGATAGATAGATGCAAAAGCCACCTTTCGCGAACTCCAAGGGGGAAAGAATTGTATTTGCGCGCAATACACGACAGTCACGCGACGTGGATGTGAATCGCGACGGAGAAATTGCAGTTAATCGATGGAAATATTGCGTGTGAAGCTCTCCTTGTCGCCAAAATCCAGCAACGCGACCGTAGCGTCGCGTCGTCGCTAAATATAAAGAACGATCCTATTTGGTTGGTTTTGTGCTTTTCACGATGCTCGATGGATACGTTAACTTTGAAAACCGATCGATTACGTTCACGTTGCTGCTAACAAAGCGACGGTATATGTATATGTATATACCTCGGTCGATGTTGCGGCGCGTGCAAGGATACGAGAACGAAGAAAATGGAACTCCGAAATTACGGACCAACGAGGAAAACCAGCTACGACAGCGTCTACAAACTGAAATAAATTGCTTCTCTCCTATCAAAATTTTATGCATACATTCGTGTAATAACCCTCTTATTACAACACATTAGGCAACAAGTCTTGACGAGTTTCCGGCATTCTCTTCTCAAACCTTGATTTACCCGAATATTGTCAACCTATGCAAATAGATAAAAGCATTCTAGAAGCAGAAAAAATTACACCACGACAATGTCGCGAGTTGAAATTTGTTTGCAACGTAGGAAAATCATATCGGGAGATTTCGAAGGATATTGAAATTTCTAGAACGGCTTGTTGTCAAGCTATGCGACACACACATTGCACGACACGGAACGTCGGATTTCGTTTCCTGGAAAATGAGATCTCGAGAAACGAACGCTAGAATTGATCGCAAGATAAATCGCGTATATGACGCGACGCACGTGAGTCGTGACCGAATAACCTAATTTCGGCGTAGTATTTTCAACAATTTACTACACACTGTTTACTGTTGTCGCGCGCGAGAGATCAATGAACTCGCGAGCGCAACGACGAAACGTAAACAAACCCTATCTCCGAAACAAGCCACCGCATCGACGCGAAACTAAAATAGTTATGTATATCCGGAACTAGTGAAGCTATCGACTCGTACGAACGCTCGTTTTAAAGGACATTTCATCCTTTATCCGATGAAAATTAAAACATTTCGACAAAGTTTAAGTATGGAAATTTAGAGTAAAAGTATCGAATACTTTTGTACAGATTTTTAAAATACATGCTTTAAGAAAAAATATGCGACATAAAAGAGAAAGATATCTTACGAATAAACATCAAAACACAACTTTGTATAGATATAATGGAAAAATTAAAAGTACGTTGCCGCGTAAAAGAGGAAAAGAAATATTGGTCGTTTGACCGGTCATAGTAGGAATGGGTATACACAAAGTGTCGCTAGGTTTCGGAAATTTACGATCGGATGACTCTCAAGAAACAGGATAAAATCTGTCAGGAAACGATAGTAGTTTCGATCCGTTTTACTAGTGAAAAACGTAACGGGTTGTTCCGGTTGGTTGATGGCCGGCAGGTTTTTTCATTCGAGAGAAAAAGAGTCGATACGCATTTGAATGCAACCGATAACTGCCGGAGTATCGAGTCAGCTGGGATCAAAGACGAGGCGATAGCTCGAGTTCTTCAACTTCCAGCGACAACGAGAACCAAGCAGAAGAGAAAAACGAAAGGTTGTAAAAACGTTTTGGGGCGCGAGTTACCGTTCCAAGAGTCGTTAAAGTTTTCGCGACGGTGAAAAGCATGCTCGAGCACCGACTGTTTTCGTAGTTCTTATCCTTCGGTGTCTCAACTTGATTATTCTCTCAGTTTTCCCTCGAACGAGCATTTCAAGAGAGATCTCCCGACGGAACGGGCCCGGTCAACTTCACTTTACTAGCTATGCCACGAGAATTTTTAACCGTCATTTCCCAGGAACTTTACCAGTTAAAAGAACGGGCCGCTCGACGACTCTTAGTCGCGGCCAGGCGCGTCATAAAATATGGATTTTTCATCAAACCATCGAAAAATATTTATGCGAAAATATTTACATTCGAACGGCCTACGAGTAGAAATAGCGAAAGTGTTAGGATTCGTTTGCGCAGCTCGGTGAATTGTTTGCAAAGAAAGGCAAGGAAGTATACATATAGACAGGCGAGCGGGAGGGAGCCAATCTCGCGTGAGTCATCTCCGGCATTGAACGAGCGCGTTCTTCTCGCAACAAAGACGGAGGGATGTAATTTCACGAGGGTGGTCCTGCGAGTGACACTCTATACGGTCGCTGTAAATGCCAAGAGTGCATCCTCGGAGAAATTGCGTTTGTCAAATGACGAGAAAGACATCCTAACACCGGTCGAATCGCATTAAACCGATAAGCCGAGAGAGAGAGGGAGAGAACGGTTTTTGTTCCGTGGGCAAAGCAATCCTCGAGGGAATCGCACAGAGACCGCCGAGTTGGACGACACCCGACCGACTCGACATCCATACTCCCTGATACAAGAAACAAAACGAAACGAGATATCATTCTCTATCGAACAAAGATGTCTCTCAGTCTTTGAGACGCGTCTCCTTACCAAGAAATAAGATATCTTTTGTCGATCCATGTTACCTTGTTGCTCCGAAGGGAACCGTTGTTCGATCGAATATGCGTGCCGGTCCGTTCAAAAGGAGTTAATCCTAGAATCGCGTGGGGGGCGAGGAAAGTGGTTTAGGGACGCGCGCGTTTCGATCAAGTAACCGCGTATGTACAAAGTTGAGGTGCGGCCGTCTGCCTAATCGTCGGAGCATCGATCTGTTCCATTAGACTGCTGCACCAGCCGAGCCTCGAGAAAGCGGTTTACCACGACAAAGGAAAAATAATCAAATAGAATAAAAACGACCACCGAGCGGTGCTACTTTCCAAGATAAAAGCCAGCTAACCTACAAACAATCTCGCAGCGGAGGAGTCATTAGCAGAAGATTCTTCGCGTCTCTCTTCTTTTCTTCGTCTCTTAACCATAGTCCTTTCTTAATCGGTTGTAAAATCTCGATATTATTCCGTACCGTCGGGCTCGACGTCCGATCGCACGAATCGTTCCTTTAATTATTACGGCTAAATTAACTTTTCCTGCGCTCGTTTTCTCAA
Source organism: Colletes latitarsis (assembly GCF_051014445.1). Lineage (NCBI taxonomy): Eukaryota > Metazoa > Arthropoda > Insecta > Hymenoptera > Colletidae > Colletes > Colletes latitarsis. Next base: position 22,674,181 of record NC_135140.1, read on the forward strand.
CGTTGCTGCTCCACTACGTGTGCTGGAACAAATACCTTTTTTCGAACGCACGCCGCAGCACGATTATTTTTAAACAATTATATACTTAATTACACATCTTTTTATTAATCTGCCATCCGATTTCGAACATTACAGGCTTAGACAGGACGATGCATCGTCCGATTTCAGCCGAGAAACCAGGTCTTCGACAAACGAGTATTTAATGGACCGTGGAGGACTCGCTGTTTTACGTGCTCGTTCCCTAGATCGAAATATCATGGATTTTTGTTTCTAGGACCGCTTGAAAACATTTGTTTATCCAATATCTATTTCCATGAAACAACGGTACCGTTTTTATATAAAGGATATACATACCCGGTGTACTAGATAAACATCGGTTACAGGACACGATTACCGTCTGTATCACGCATCTCGTCGACAAATCGATCCCGCGACGCTTGTTGGTTCTCGCGTGCACGTAACGCGTTCTCGTTTACGCTATTTCTCCGCGACATTGACCTCTGGGAAATCCAATAATTGCATTTGCTGTATGCATTCGCACGGTCGTCGCTTTGTTTACAGGCCAAGACCTGTTGGTTTTATATTTTAATGCTTTCTTGGTGGTATCGAGGAGACTTTGGGTATTTGGAGATTGCGAGATTTCGGTATGGATTGAAAACGATTAGGGTCAGTCGTCCAAGGGTTAAAGAACCGGGGTTTAGATGCGCCTTCGAGAAGCACGTAATTTCGAAAAGCTTTCGATCCAACTTGAACTGCGAATGGTTAAACCGTTGTTGGACTGTAACGTTGATATCGTGTGTAGTTTAGCACCGAGCAGTGGTAGCGTCGGAATGTAGAGACGAGCCAGCAACGGAAACGGTCGCAACAAGGATTGCTGCTCCCTTTCCACGATCTCGCTGCTGTCGAGAATCTTGAATGTCTCGAGAGGGAATTGGCTGCGCGTGCAGGCTCTGTAAAGCGCGTGACACGCGTGACAAACGTCCTGGAATTAAATGCCGGATTTTCCAGTCATCTTCCTGGATCCAGAGCATGTCGGGAGTTATACAAACGATGCTTCGTGAAAACGAACTCGTCGCGAATCCCAGGAAAAGGAAACTGCTAATGCTTTTGACACTGGGTTCATAACGACAAAATTAAAGAACCTCGCCTCTGTTTCTGATTCTGATTCTAATTCTGGTCTTTGGCTATTCAACGGCGACGATTGCGGTCTACTTTGGCTCCCGATTCGGGGTCACGGTAAACTTTTCCTTTTATCCGTGGCTTGGCAAAGCCGGTTCTTTGGCTTCTTCGACGACAGGAGCTGGTTTTTCAAGATGATTACTTGGACGGAATTTCTTATCTAGCCAGATATTGCTCGGTCTTAGGCCGCGAAAGGATTCAAAAGAAGGAAACGGTACCGTGGAGACCTTACAACCGACTGCATACTGACCCGAACGAAAGAACACGAAACCTGCTCCTTCGCGTTTGACATCGTGCCGAAAGAAACGAAACGAAACGAACAGAGTCAAAGAGTCTATTTTTAAAGGGCACAGCCATTTCTGATGCCACGATGATAATCCCGCGGCGGGTGCTCTATATCGCCTTCGAGATATTCCAGGTAGCTGAAATTCAGATTCCGTCTCATCGATATTACGATATTCTTTCTATAGCCGAGGTGATATTCTCGAACGGAAATAATAAAAGTTTATCATTGGAATTTAATAGAAAATACCGTACACTTTCGACAAACTCTTTAAATAAAGTATATCCAGAGGAATCTTCCTCGATAAGGTCTCCTCGTTGTAGCAATTACAGAGCAACAAACGGGTATTTCGCCCAAGGATTTGTCATCCCTCCGTACGTGCCATCGGTCAGCAACAGACTTTCTTTTCCGGCGTCGACTATCTACCCCATGAGTCAGCTTGTCGCCATGGCTACACGGAACGTCCCTCGTTGTCCGCTAAAGGATTTTCAACATTTTGGCTGGAAATACTTGGTTGCTCTTCGATGTACTCATTTTCAATTCTTTAGCCACACGACTTTTGCAAGAATGATCTGGTATCGATTACGAACGAAGAAGGGCTAGCAACGTCGGAAGAAAGTTACAACTCGGAAAACGTGGACATGGATTAGAATATCAAGACCATCCATCTTGACTGCGGCTGGTGTTCCGCGCGTTAAAATATATTACCTTACAAGATGTTCTTCTCGCTACCGTAAAAATAAATTCGTATAAAACCCCGTCGTGGGATTCCCCTAATCGCAAGAAAATCGATTTCTATCGAGGGCAACGCGACAACGCAACATCTATTTCTATTCAGTCGCCTTTAAGAACGAATTTCAATTCTTTGACCAGGTTCGCTGAATTTATTTGGCCGCTTTACGACGAATAATCGCTGCCTCGGTCGCGATAGGCGAGCAAACCGCTGTCGGTGGGAAAAGAAAGGCCGTTTTCAAGTTGGTGGCTCGAGTGGACGGATTTCTTTTCGAGAATATGAAAGGCTTAAAAGTCGTCGCGCGCATGAAAACGTTTTTAGAAAAAGCTTTTCGTCCTGTCGGAGAGTCGTCGAACGAACAGTCGCTCGCGACGAAAGCGTGGGTTGCGTTCGAGAAAAGCTAATTGTTGGTATTGCGAAGACTAAAAACTTCTCTTTGATATTCTCGAACGATGCGATATCGACGAGACGACGAGAGATGTCCTAGCCAACATTCTAAGCGAGAAAGTACCGGACGAGAGTATAAATAACGGTGAAATATTAGCAACGAATTAGATAACCGTGTATGGCGCTACGTTTTCTGAATAATTTATCGCGGCGCGGGCGGCGTGGCGCCCTTTTCCAACGCTCCGCTATAAGGAAAATCCCCTCGAATGAGAAAAATCGAAGACGCATTATGGACCGATGGACCGTTCGCCGCGCTCTAGGAACTCGTGGAGACGAATGGCAGGCCGTGAATGTAATGGAAAATCGAACGGTTCCGGCGTTGCGAGGAACCATCTGGCTCGCGTGGAAGGGTCCTGGACGCATTCTCCTCGAGGGAAAAGAAACTGCCAGGAGGGCCGAATAAAACTGATTCTGATGAAATTACAAGTTCGTCTTGGCTATTTCGGGTCCGTCGGTCGAAAGTCTCCCGCGATTCTCCGAGAACAAAGCAGCTCTCGTCGACCATCGCCGTCGAGTACGGCCACCCGCGTTTCCCGTCGATCGATTTCTCCGACGTGTTTGTCAAAAGTCGTCGCACGAAACGAACGAGATCCTGAAAAGAGAAAATACTGTCGCAAAGAACAAGACTCGTTAAATTTGGTTGTGCTGAAAATGCAATTTTTAAGAACGCTTCGAGCGTCGAAAAGGACTAAAGAAACGCGAAACGTGACTAGTAACCTTCGTTACCAGGCTACTGTTCGACATCCTACCCTCGTCCACGGAAACGACGAGCGTCGAAAAGAAACGGCGAAGACGTTTCCCGTCTAGAGAAAATACGACATTCACTTTTCTTCCGACCGAATTAGATCCCCGACAAGGTTTTTTCTTCTCGCGACATTTAGTTTACGAACTTTTCGTTCGCAATGTACTCTTAGTACACGATCGTTGCGCAATATTTTCTCCTGGTACAAAGATACACGGTACAAGACAAATTGTTTGATTTTGTCGATGGTTTCAAGCTACGAATATAACAAGTTTCAATCGTCCCCGCTTAGTTTTATCACTTTTATCGTTAGTATAGATACATACGTGTATGGACTTACCGAACGGAGAACAGCCTCCTCCGCCGCCGCCGTTGGAACACGTTTTCGATGTCGCGAAAATCTGAAACGAAAAAGCAAAGTTCTCGTTACGCTCGAAGGGAGAGCAGACATATTTCGAACGTATTCGAAGCACTTAAACCGGCATAGAGTTATCTCTCGCGTCGTTCAAAGGGCATAATTTTGCAACCGATTCGCCAAAGTCAACTTGCAGTTTAAGTCCCGTCGGAATTTTGCCGTTCGGAGTTGACCGTTGGCGAAAAGGTCATCAAACTGGAACGTAACGTAGCAACTTGAACGAACAGGATTGCGATCTCGTTGTTTCTCGACGATTTGCAGATTGTCCAACCTGGAAGAGGCATTCGCGTCGGAACGTACAGCCTTTATCATCCTCTCGTTCGTTTTTCCTTCGTTCTCGCCGTAAGAAGCTCTCGCAGCTTTCCTCGCAACGAGAGGCGAACAAGAGGAACTCTTTGTTTCGTCTGTAATATTTTCGTATGATATTTTACGCAGCGTATAAGATGCTCGAAAAGGCGCAAAGTGCCTTCCGTTCGTTCGTTCGTTCCTTCCTTCCTTCCTTCTTCGCGACGTAGATGATGATAATACCACTCGCCCTAGCTCGGCTTCTTCCACTTGACGCGTTCCCTTTGCAACGACTTTTCCATACTCCTCGTATATGCTCTGTGTATGGAAATATATCGTTCGATTTGGATTTCGTTCGCGCGAAACGTCACTGTCGCAAACTCGGTACGGTAATTTCTTCCGGATTGTTGACTCGAACCGAATCTCTGCGCAAAATAATATCACTGCACGGCGAAATTACACAATGGTTTCGTAGAAACAATCATGGCAAATCGAATTAAATGGGTTCGAATCGCTAGCCGGAAGAGGCCTCGAGGAAAATATATAATATTTCGCGACGTAAAAATATTGATTCCCGAAAGGAATTGGAACTCGATGAAACTGCATTTCATTTATTTTCATCGTTTGCATCGACTGTTGATTATTTTCACTGTCTGTTTCTCATTCTCCACTCGAATGTAAACATAGCTGAGCGAGCTTCGCTCGAGGCAAAATGCGATCGATCATATTTCGTACACCACTCTCTGGTTGTGTTCCGAGTCGACGACACATCGAAAGAAAGGCGCTCGTCGCGACGAGAAATCCAAGAGTTTTCGCATTACGACCGTTTATTGGTAATTATTGTCTCTGTTCGAGTCAGGTTTCGTGACCCGGTATGACGTTAATTTATCGATCTCGCCGCGTCTCGTGGTGCAAATACCGGAGAACATTAATTAACCGACGAAGCGGCTACATCGATCGTCAAAGTTCCTTCCCGTCGAGGTCGAACTTTGCGTTGCATCTCGAACGTTGGTGCAGTAAGTTGCAAGGTAAACCGCACGATGCGGTGGCTTGCTCGTAACGCCAGTAACGAAACAACCGATTGTTTCTATCGCTCTATAAATTTTCGAAACTGATTTCCGTTCATACGTAACACGCAAACCGTCTTACGCAATATCGTCCTAAATTTAGCCGAGACCAAGAAACCCGTGTTTCTCAGCCTCCGATTCCCGGCGAGTCCGCGCAGAAATTACAACTTGGAGTGCCAAATATGTATATATCATAGGTTGGTTTCACCTGTCGCAACGGGAGATACCCGGATAGGTTAACGTTTCCTTTCAAATTATCCTGGCTGGCAGCCCCCCTACCGAAACGTACAAATTCTCGATAGGTAATTATCGCGTCGGTGTCAGTCGCGATGGAAGGCGAAACTGACAGGAAAACTGACACCGTCCCGTACGACGCTCTTCTCGTCAGAAAGAATACAGTGCTGCGCGACTCGTCCTCGTCCTAGCTGCCAGTAACTTCTCAGAATTTACTTGGATTAAAACTCAAACAACCCCGTCTTTCGTTTCGAAGGGAGATGAAGGGAATTTTCTATATCAACGACAGTATAATACATTAATGCTGTTCAAGTACATATAATAGATGTTTGCTGCTATACAAGTACATTACGAAAGAGCAGGCAAGAGTGGACAGGTTCGCGGAATGTTTGTTTCGTAATAGGCGATACGAAGGCTGACTAAAACGTCTGACCCAATACCGTTCGAATTTAGTTCCAGAGCCGATATCTTCCTCTTCCTGGTGCTTGTTCGATAGAATCGTGAGAATTTAGCGTGATCCGACGACGGATTCCAAGAGCCGTTTATCGCATCGATCGCCATTTGATCCCGAAGCGGCGACGATTCGTGCGCGCAGATGCAAATTCGTTGTCGAAATAGAGGCTTTGTACGTAGACCAGGCCGGTAATTGTATCCTGGAGGAGGAACGCCGACGATACAGATTTTAGACGGTTGTATATCGGCTCGCCGCATAATGGAATGCTTTCTCCTTTCAAAGAACCAACGCGTAACGCGAGAAAACGGATTGCTTGGACCGATAGAGCTTTGTTCAAATTCTACGTAAAGTCGCCGTTTCGTAATAATATTTTTCAGACGACGGACAGACAATTAGGACATCCGACGATTTTATCCAACGACTCGAGGATATGGATACCATGGATCCCGACGAAAGAAACGTCGCGATAGATTTGGTTGTTCGGTCGAAAGATTTACAGCACGCTCGAATAAAAAATGTATTCGATAATAAATTGGCGGAGACATTCGACGAGCACGCTCTTATCTCAACATCGTTCGAGGATTACGAGCGTTACGAAGGGCGGAGGGCCGCGAAAGGGACGATGATTTGCCACGCATAAGATAAGTGACCAAGCTGTTTTATCAGCATCGCGCTTTAATCATCCACGGGAAGTACGATCGTGTTCCTCTTTAGATCGAGCGATTACGTCCACGGAGGGCTATTATTTTGCGTCCGCATCCGCCGTGTGCGAAATAAGAAAAACCGGTGCCGCGGCAACGACCGAAAGCACGAAGCGAATAAATTCAATCGCATCGAACGTCGTTAAGCTGTTATTAAATCAGATTTGCAACCAAAAAACTCTCTTAGCGGCGACCGCAGACTTCGTAAAATACTCTATTACGAATGTGTGTTTTCGCGCGTCAAAAGTCACGAACGATTAAGCTCGCGCGTGTCGTGGCTTCGCGACTAATGCGACCAAGCTTGCAGACTACCGGTTTTCGTCGGCGTCGTTTTACGTTGTTCGCCAGGATACGATACGTCGCTTCGTTCTAAAGCAAAAGGTTTACCGTATCCTGCGCAATTTCGCGTCGCTCGACTTTCAACGTCTATCACTGCCAGCTTGATTCGATATTTACTCCTGCAACAACTATCGGGTACAACAGCTACTGTAAAGTCGTTTGAATCTCTCGCGATATCGTCTTACTTTAATGCAACGCGACCGTTGCCTGGCAACTTTTAGCGGGACTAAGAACGGATATTAAAAAATAACAGGATGTCCCAAGATTTTTTATGTTCCCGAAAATAATGGAAACGATTAGAAGGATCGTTGGAAGAACGATATCGGGGGAGCTGGTTCGAATCGTTCGGAACGTACAAGAGGATGAACTCCTCGATGGAGGTGGCGGTGTCCTGTAGCGGGGTTTAGATTCCCGGCGTTTAGTAGTGTGCGGCCATCGGGTATTGATTGAATGGGAGGGCACGGGGTGCGAGAACAGGGCCGATCACGGGGACGGGGATGGGAACGGGAACACTAGGTAGAGAGGGAAATCAAGAGGGGGGGTCTGTCGGAAGGGACTGTGGTAAAAGGGACGAAGGAAGGAAGGAAGGAAGGAAGGAAGGAAGGGTGAGAATGACTATTACTTCGCTGGGTGTCCGCTAACCATTGTCCCGTTCCTATCGAAGAATAGAAGCCAGTCCTGGATCATTCGACCCGGCCACGGAGCTTTAAAGATGCGAAACCAATACTCGTATCGCCGGATAGAGGATCATCCGATTGCGTTCTTTCCGATCCCGTTGCTCATTTTTTAGCTTTCTTCGGAGCATCCTCTTCCTTGAGTCGTTTCCCGTGGCTCGGACAATATCGCAAATAAAAGCCGGGTCTTTCCATGTTACACGGCTAACCACTATACCGCATTTCACTATACCGCGAAGAAGCAATGGACAGCTGCGAATAAAATTGGATACTTGCGGCCGTGAAATCTCAACGGTTTCTTTTTCATCGTAAATCGGCGTTAACCAGAGCACTTTCATTTCGTACGGCATTTAAGCGCATCGACGAGATCTCCGAACCAGGGAGAAGAGAGAGCATTCGTTTGCAGTTGAATGGAATTTCGAGCAGCATCGGTTCGTTCTGCCTGTCCCTTTCTTCGTCCGCCTTTCCACCGCTCTAGCCACGGAATATCACAGAATATGTAGGTACCGACCCTACGCATCGACCACCATTTTTTGTCTCTCGATCTCTCTCCACCGGCCCTCGGTTCATACAAATCGAGCCCGCGAAGACCAAATCGTTTCCATATCGTTCGAATGGCAATAACGGGGAAATTTCGATGAATGCCATGGGGTAAATTAATTGGTTTGGTCAGCAGAAATTGAATCGCGTATTAAGTTCCAAGAGTACTCTTACGGTCTGGTTTCGATGGATTGGACCATATCGTGACCAACGGCAGCATCTACGATCATTTCTTCCGTCTTGCTGTCGTGTTTCTCTTTCCATCCCCTTCAAACGACGGTCGTACTTTCGACAGTAAAGAGTTTTCGGTAATTGCTAGGAAGCAGGTTAATAATATGAAAAGCACGGGTTACCGGCTCGTTGACCCGTAGGTGCAACGAAACGAAACATCAGGAGGAAATTTTAACCCGGTTTCGATTATCGAGAAGGCAAGCACCCTTAGCTCTATTTAGGGCGGAAAGTGCTTCTAGTCGTACAACACGAGCATACACGTGATAATAAAATTTCAAATATCTCCGTTTAATCAGAGTTTTTCACCGGGAACGAACAAGCCTAAAAAGTTAGGAAGCCGCGATACAAATTTCGACTTTCCCCTTTACCGGAGTAAACTGGAGGAATAAAAAGTCGATAGCATCGGGGATGGATATACTCGTCGATGCATTATCTCAATTTCTAAAATTTATTCCGAAACCAGAAATAACACGGAGGGTCCCTTCGACGTTAGAACGTCTCGAGGCGGTACAAGGGTCGCGTTGGGTCATGGTGGGTCGGTGCTCTGGAACGCCGAATCGAGGATGAAGGGTGGATTTCGAGGGTGAGTCATCGGGAAAACCCCGAAACTTTCTTCGATACGAGTGTTTGCAAGAACCGTGACTCATCGATGCCCATCGGTATGCTAGGCGAATCATCGTCGACGCTTATTTTTCTTTTTTACGCCCGATCGTTACGTTACAGAGTACACATGTGTACGTACACTTTGTTATCGAGTAACAAACGCATTGGTATTTCCTTTTCCTCGATAACGTACACAATTGCAAGAGGCTAAGCCCACGCGCCTCTATCGGAGCTTCTCGGTTTTGTTCCTGTCCGAGAAAAGAAGGAATCGCGGTCCTCTCCGAGCTCCGCCGAGTTCGTTCTATCGATTTACCGGGGAAAGCCGGGCAGAAGCGACGCCAAGAAACGGTCCATTCTAGCAGCTGCGTTTCCCGTTTCCCGTTTCCCGTTTCCCGTTGCACCGTTACGGAACCACGTGCGCGGAATCATTTCGCTCTCTTTGCTGTTTCTTCTCTCTTAAGAATACCGAAACAAGACCAACTTCTTTAAGGAATATGTTACAAGGAAATGACATCGCCATCGCGTTCTTGCGAGAGGAACGTCGGTACCGATACTTTTAGGTTTTTACTTGTTCATCGATAAACCGTGTACAAGTTTTGTAAAGCTCGTAGTCTCGATTCGAGATCGGGATTTTCCACGAAACGATTTGCCGTATGCAAGCATACGCGCGAGACGAAAACGAGAAAGCCTAAATACAGAACAGGCCAGGGATGTTAGAGCAACGAAACGATCGTACCGTGGTTTTGGTAAAACACCGGTTCCGTTCAACCTGCCTGTCTAAAAATAATTACGGCTTTAAAATGTGCCCGACTGCAGTGGTCGTCCGTTTATTCGACGCACCGATCGTTACTTTGTAACTTATCCGATGAACCGCAGCTGCTGATTTCATGCTATGTATGTATATACATTGTCGCACGATCGCTTCAACAATTTCAACTAATCGTAAATCCTGCTAGAATTATAGGCCAGTCTCCGTTTCGATATACATACAGGGTGTTCGGCCACCCCTGGGAAAAATTTTAATAGAGGATTCTAGAGGCCAAAATAAAACGAAAATCAAGAATATCAAGTTGTTGATGGAGGCTTCGTTAAAAAGTTATTAACAATTAAATTCAAAAATTTCAAATCGTTCTGGAAAAATTATTTTTAGTTGCAGGGGTCAATTGCAAGTATTTTTGGTCAACAGACATACCCCTGAAATCTTGCGCATTTTCAAGAAAAAAATTCAGTACGGTCGGAACTTTAAACGTTAATAACTGTTTAACGAAGCCTTGATCAACAAATTGGTATTCTTGATTTTCGTCTTATTTTCGCCTCTAGAATCCTCTGTTAAAATTTTTCCCAGGGGTGCCCGAACACTGTATATACGTATTACGTTTTCTCATTATCCAGTGGAATCCGTGGAGAAAAACATGATTTCTTTCTAGGGCGATCGATCGTTTCTAACCTAATCATGTTTTCTACTTGCACTTAACGAAGGTAAACAAGTTGACACCCATCTACCATACGCGCTGTTGCGTTGAACCGGCTTACAAGTTACTTGTCTGATCAAGGGCTAACCTGTTTATAAAGCAGTGAGAGAATCAATGGCTCCACTGAAATTCATCAACTCACATGTATTTACGCGCACGCTACATAGCAGTGATCCATGAAAGGAGGACTTTAAAATCAACTCGGAATTTTGAAGCCGGTACGACAGTCAGATTGGGCCACTTTCAGTCCACAAGGTGTAAGGTCTACTCTTTTAGTAACTTTTTCGTTAGTTATCGTTAGAAATTTCTAACGCTCGTTGGATCGCTTCTACCGGAAAGAAAGAAACAATGAAAAACACGGTGACTGTGTTACTCGTGATATAGCAGTCGAGAGCCGTTGCCGGAAATCGATTTTCCATCGAAACGTCTGCGCGGCAACAGCACCTCGTCGCGCGCGAATGTTTCCACCCTCGTCTAGTCGTTTCAGAAATCCTAATTTCCTGCCTGTCACTCGTAATTCGAACGTCAAAACGAGAGTAAAGGCGCCTCGCGATGTTTCTTAGCGGCGTTGAAATGAATTTTTCTTATCCGCGTCCGATAAAACTCGTCGACCTTCTCAGGTCGGACGCGGAGCAACGTTCGTGTTCGAAAGGCAATGGGTGTTTGTTAACCGTGTGTGAAAATCAATGGGAAGACGCGGCAAACGAAGCGCGACCGAATCCATATCGATGTATAGACAACGGTACCGAACGTCTAGTCCTTGTCGCCCCCATATTCGTTTCGTAAACGGAAATTTAATCTACCGATAGAATTCGTGATTGCAAAGTCGAGCGTGTAATTAAAAATCGGCCGGACGAACGACGTCGCGAGTACCGCGATAGCAAGCCAGTTAATACTCATCCAAGTTATCGGAACACGTATCCGAGAGGAGAAATGGATACACCGATTATCGCGGTTACGGCTATTTCCCGTCCATTCTCGCGATACGCGATTGTCCGAAACGTCGCGGGGGTGGGTGGGCAACCTCTCCCTCTTTAGCCTCGTTAAGCAAGCTTTTTAATCGATTTACAAATATTAGCACGCGATCAGGACTGGAGGAATCGAGGTTTCGCTGGGAAGAAACCGCAGTCACGGTGGTTTTCAGCCCTGCGAGTCGTACGTCGCGACACTGTAATCCACGAGAATTTACGGTCGCGCGATCGCCTATACTCTATACCGTGGCTCGCGCGCTCCCGTATCGAGCTATTTCGGTACGGACAGGGCCAAACCAAACATAAAGCGAAAATGGAACGAGCAGCGTATGGGAATTAACCGTGTATGCGATGCGTAACCGGGGACGAAAACGGAGACCCCGTCTAACGCAAATAGCTGTGCCGAGAAACTCGAACCCGACCGCTGTTATCCATGGTTTTGGCTTCTCCAACGACCGAGTACTCCACGTGCACGCGATCGCACGTGCACCATAGTTTTCGACGAGCCTTCTTCCACCCTCGAATCCTATACAATTTTATCCCTACGAAATTAAAAAAACCGATTCGTCGAATAGAAAAATCCAGTTTCGGAACACTGGATTCGATCCGTTTCCGTTACTGGCAGCGACGAGCTCAGCACCGAGCCAAACTTGTCAAGGACCGGGACCAGACAGCGGGCTACGCTTCCTTGTACAAACGTCAATAACAGAAATCGAAGTCTGTTTTTCGAGACGTCGAACTTACGCGAACGTTACGTCCATTTCTCAGGACAAGTTTCGTTCGAGACGCTCCGATTTCTCAATTTTTCTGCAAGTTTGGTTCCTCTCGAAACATTCCAATTAAATTTATCAACCTCGTTCGGTAAATTTGTCGAAAGCAAATTATCGATAAATTTCCAGACAGAGATAAATTGAATCGAACGAAACGAAACTAGGGAGAAAAGAGCGCGATCGGTTGCAAAGTTAAATCTTGGCGGCGTGGCAGTGGCCGCCAGCTCTAGGTATGTTTCTTTGTCTAGCTTGAGCCATTCTTCGGCCACGTTCCATAGAAAGCGACTCGGAATTGCTGAGTTGGGTGAAAAAGCAATCCACGTGGGGCAAGTGCTTGCTGGCAATGTTCCAATCCGGTGGGATTTTTCTACGAATGCCCGGCAACTCCGAGTCTCTCCGCGGCGTACTTTCGGTTTCTCGGTTAGGAGAAGAAGAGTTAGGTCGGGAAAGAGAAGCGAATCCGATGTCGAAAACGGTCGAGCGTGTTCGAACAGCCGGCTGACGGTGGCCGGTGTCGATAATTGAGGTGTCGATGCCTGACTCGAAGCGCAGCGCGAGCTCTACGCGTTATAGGCGCTAGCCACTGGCAGTCTGCCAACTATTCGTCGCTGCTATCGATGCCTTCGGTGTTGACCGACAAACAAAAGGGGCCTCTGTATTGTCCTCGTCGGCCGAATGCAGGTCGAGGATCCATCCAGTGGCCAGCTTCCATCCGGACGATATTGAATTTCCTAAAGGTCGATCGATGCTCGCCAAGCGCCCAGGATCAACCACCGTTGAATACTCTTGGCTCCCTAATCAACTTCAACCTCGAGTGGTCGACGTCGCATCTTCGAACGTCTTTCTTACAGGCTAACCCTACGCGCGGAGAAATTTTAAAAGGATCCGCGCGCGTATACTTTTCTATTCCGATCGAATAAAGAGTCACGGTTGCCTCGTTCAAGGTTCGCACCGAGAAAACGTTTCGCTATTTTCTTGGATTAATCGCACCAGGAAACTCGAGGGAACAGCCATTCTTCTTCTTCTTCTTCTTCTTCTTCGTCCTCGTCTTGTTTGCACCGACGAATCGACAAATGTCACTAAACGTCGCTCGCATTTTCCGCTAACGAAGACGCACGAAGAAAGTGATTCGGAAGATAAATCGCCGGAAACTCTGGGGAAAAATGCCTCTCGGTTCGAGCATCGCGGATGCTTACTCCGGTAATGGAGCTCCAGTTCTAAGAATGGAATAAAAGAGAACGATAAATTTACGTAATCCGGCGCGAATAAATCGGAATTTCAGCAAAATATCGATTAAAAAAGGAGTATGTACGCGAGACTAGAAGCGGCAAAGGCATCGCGTTAATCGAATCTTGATCGTGTCGGTGGGAAAACTCGACGATGGTTGAAAAGCTGCTGATTGACGCGAGCACGAAACGGCAATCGCCGACTAATGCATCGCGTCGCGTTACCTCGCCACGGAAGAATCAATTTCGTCGTTCCATTCTCCGTTAACCTTATCGTCGATTTACTCGTCTACGAACGAGGCATCGAGAGAGAATTTCTAACAAGGCGAGTCTTAATAGACGTCGAACCATCCAGCAACGTATAATCGGTCCTTTAAGCGCCGCGAGATCGAGTTCGTCGAGACGACTCGGGCACAAAGCCGCAATTACAAACGTATTAGCTCATGATTCGCGGAACGGTTCTTTGCGCCGATCCGATCGGGTTCCTGGTTGTCTATGCGCGTTACGAGACAAGAATTCATAAAGCGCGGTCGCGCGATTAATTCGACGACGCGGATGCGTGCGTGCGTGCGTGCGTGAGTTCGTTCCTTCCGTCTCCCCTCGCCACAAGGATATTTCTTCCGGTTACGCGAACAAGGACGTGCCGATTCCGTTCAAGAGTCACGAAATTGATCGGGAGAAGCGTGGTTCCCGAGGTTTGCGTTTAAATAAATTTCAGCGATGACGACAGACGTCTCGAGAACGGAGTTGGAAAACGTAAATCGGTGGGAAAGTGTTAAGATCGTTGCCAGGGAATTCCGAATACATACATGTATAGTTAATAGCGTGTTCTGGCTTTCCTCGCTTAGGCAGTCGCGTAAGTAGCTGTCGGAATGTCGGCGTAGGCGTTCCGGAAGTACAAGTAACGAGCGATAGCACGATGCTACGGGGTACGACGGTGCAAGCGAATAAGTGGTTGCTGCGAGATAAACCACCTTTCCAGATTGCAGCCCAGTGCAAACTAATTAACGGAGAACCACCACCCTTTGCTTGCCAACGTAAAGCAACCTTACACGTTACGCTCGAAACGTTCTCCATTTGTGACAACCTCTTTGGACATTGACATTGTTCTTCTATTTAAGCCCTCGCTGCGGTCATTTCTTTCGACCGTAAATTTTTAAACAAAACGAATAAGTACTCGGAATTAGTTGTTTAGAAATTCAAAGAGGATAGAACGATGGAATGTATTCGATGAGCTCGAGAAAAAATCCACGTCGTCGCATACGTATCGCATATTAATAATTTTATTAATCGTGTTCCAAGTAACGTGTCGATCGTACGAGCACGCTGGTTTCGCCGGATAACCAACCATAGTTAGTAACCGAAAGGGTACATAGAAATAGCAGATACGCGTTGGCCGTTGCCTACAGAGAGACAGAAAGTCGATGAAATAGAAAGAAACAGAGACTCTCGCAACTGTAGGATCTGGTTTTGCAAATGCCGCGCCGCGCGTCCTTTTTTCGATAACGAGTAAAGGTATATCGCGTCGATTCGCTGCGTTACCGCGCCAAATCCCGGCAGCTACGCGTAATGCCAGCATTATGTAAATCACGCGGCCAACCGCTTTGTAATTACACTCTTAACCCCTTTAACCGGTACTTTTCGTTCGATAAATGACTCCCCAGCTGCGCTCGATTACGTTACACGTACTTACGTCCGATCTCCTGGGTGAAATTCGTTCGAAAGGATCGTGCGAAATGCTCGATCCGTGAATTTCCTTCCTGTTCGATCGTACAATTTCAGTTAGGCGCAGCAACGGCAAAAGGCACTCTTAGAAACGGAACAATTTGCTTGCACGAAACAAAATAATCATCGTCCAGCTTGTAATTTAGAGTCGATCGAACACCTGCGCGAGACAAGTTCTTCACCTTCCGACGAATTAGATCGGAAATCCAGATCTAACCCTAATAATCCAACCGGAGCCCAAGTTTCCTTCCTCTTTGGAGGAATATTAATACCTTTAGGAACGCAATTAGTTTTGCGGCAGAGCAGAGGAACGAGGGATCGAGTCTGATCGGTTCCGTTGGCCCGTTTCCGCCAAAAGACGAAAGACGAAAGACGAAAGACGATGGCAGCACTGGTCGGTGAAAAGGGAGGATTATCGAAACGGCACTGTGCGCAACTCGGCTGTTTCAACGTTGCTCTGTTCTCGCTTAACTTAGTTTCCGGCCGTGTCGAACAGATCCCAAATACGATTAGCAGAGACTCCACGAAACTTGACGCGCTTACGAATCCCGTCAGGAGGGCGTTATATTTGGTTACGCCGCGCGTTCGTCGGATCTGCTCAGGGAAAATAAACTTTACACGGCGAGCCGGTCAAATTTTATGCTTCTGTTTTCCCTACCTTCTAAACGCGGTTTTCTACAACCGACGCGCGACGTTTCGTACACGTCTTTCAAATAGATCAAATAGAGTCTAATATTGTATGTATACAAGAATATAAACATGTACGCTAAAGGTACTGATTCTGGCTGGTATCCATCCGTTAATTTGTTCGCGTGTTTAAACTCTGTCTGCCGCTTCGCGCCGGTTTAACACTAAACCTACCGCGACCGTAAAATGACCGTTTTTAAAATTTCGTTTAATTTCGTAAATTTGGAAATAATATGTATGTATAGCAAAGACGAAAGGAGAGAGTCTTCAGTTTCCACTGCTTAGAACAGTCTAATAACGCGTATTAAAAATAGTTAAACTTTAGACGCGTGCAGTTCCGAAACTACTGGTGTTTTATTTATAATTGAGTCATTGTTAGAAGCGGCAAGGCCTCCCCTTTAAACTGGTTTTTGGTTTTTGGCGATCCGACTTTCCGTTTTCGAGATATCGTAATTTATGTGAAAGGTAATTTTTCAATCTCTCGGTCCGTCGCATGTACAATAGCCTATTCACGCGTATTAAAAATACTAAAAGTTTAGGCGCGTGCAGTTCTGAAATTACTAGTGTTTTCTGCATAATCGAGCTATCGTTGGAAGCGGTAAACCTTCCCCTTTAAAATGGTTTTTGGTTTTTGTCGATCCGACTTTCCGTTCCGGAGATATCGTAATTTATGTAAATGGTAATTTTTTGTATCTCTGTCTTCGTCTGACGCGTCGCGTCGGACCTCCTTGTCGCACGTGCGTGGTGCTGACCTAGCTCGCGTACGTGACTGCCGTGACCCAGTTTCGGCGTAGTATTTCCAAGAATTTACTACGCGCTACTATCTGCGCGCGCGAGATCAATGAACTCGCGCGAGCGCAACAAGGAAACGTAAACAAACCATATCTCCGAAACTAGCCACCGCATCGATGCCAAACTAAAATCGCTATATCTCCGGAACTAATGAAGCTATCGACTCGCACAAACGCTCATTTTAAAGGGCATTTCATCCTCTATCCGATTACCATATCAACTACTATTATTTATGTTGTCTTTTATGTTTATTTTAACATTTACTTTGACGCTACATATCCAAAGTAGTTTCGATACTTGTTATTGATCGTACGACTAGTGTACGATAAAACTGAACCATAAATTGTTTATTTAATTGAAAATTAATTTAAATGCAGGATGTTTGCGTAATTACTAGCAAGTACTTTTTCTTAAATACTTGTTTTTTTTTCTAGAACTAACTACGGCATCAACTTGGATGTAATGTTAAACAACGATTGAATTTTGATTATCGAATTCGTTGGCTGCCGACGAGCTCGTTTGCGATATCTTTTTGTCGAAGGCAGAACGTTGTACGGAACAACGCGTTCGCATAACGATTATGTGGTCTGCAGCGACTGGCATTCCTGGTAACGCGCCGCGGACGTCCAATGTCGGATGTCCGGACATCACGTAGACGGCTGCACGCGCGCTTACAAGCATTACTTCGGTCAATGTACCTACGTCTATCGTCTAACGTCCTATCAATTTCCTCGCGAGTCCATCCACTTCCGCGTAACTTTCAAATCAATAGCACGCGGCTCGACTTTCCGACTTATCAACAGCGACGCGAAACATTTTAAATTCGACTAGACACTCAAAGACGAAGCAACGATAAAAATAGTTGTTTACTCAATAAGTATTTATACGAGGATATTTTTCCAATCTTTAAATAAAACGGTCTGGTAGCCAGGTGGTAGAAAAGTAAGGCGATCTTAACATAAATATATAAATTAAATATAATGCAAAACAAGGGGAACAATCTGTAGAAGAGCAGCAGAGGGACGAAATAATAGGTACTGTGGGGTGGGTAATTGCTAAGTGAATCGTCTCGGATCGAGCACGGACTACGTGCAGCGCTCAATTAAAAATGGTCTTCTAGGAAATGAGGAAAAGAAAGAGAGAGAATACGATAGAAAAGGCTTCCCGTTGCCTTTCTTCTCATTCATGAATTTCGATGCACAAAGAAACGTTCAGCTCCATTTTCCTGCAATTATTAAAGTTCTATCTTATATCGAAACTCTCTGCGAAAGAACCTGAGAAGAAATACCTAATTCCTATTAAAGAAAAAAGCATTACCGAACAAAATAATTTCGCTTTCAAGTCCTCGTTTTAAATACTTATAACGTATCGCTTGAATCTAGCAAAAATTAGGTGTCGAACTTACCGGTAATTCGTCGAGCGTGTATCTTTTGTGGCACGAGTTCTGAAACAGAAAAGAAAAGAGCCTTTTAGACGCGCGACAAACAAATAATCGTTAATCTTTAGAGAAGAGAACGCTCGCATCTGGTTAGCCGTCTTGCAAACTCGACGAGAGGAGGTATGTATGTACCTTCTGCGAATCAAAGTCTGCACCGTCGATACGAGAGTAAGCATCGAAACGTTTTTGTCGTCTTGAATTAGAAGCGAGGGTGGGCCACGAGGGTGGGCAGGGTCGTGAAATTGTTGTCAAAGGTACGTGTTATCGTAATTCGTTCGAAATGTAAATTTAAAAGGTGCTTCGTCGACGACTATTTACATAGCAAAGTGCATCGCAACGATCAATTTGGTCACGTAGACCTCTTCGAAGTAAAGTGGAAAAAGTAACGAGTCATCGAGCATCGAATACATTTATGCGTTCGAGTTTCTAGACAAAGCAATAACTTAGAGAGAGGGTAAGCACGCTGACCGAATATGAATGCTAGGGTTCTGTGTGGTTGTATAGGCGAGAAGGTGGTTCCGAGCGACGCACTCGCAGAGCTTTTATGGAGTCTATCGGTCCACGACCATACATTGCCGACTGCTATCCGTCGTAGCTGATCGAACAGGAAGGCAAACGGGGAAGCGCGAGCGGAAGATCCGGGCTCGCGGTAGTTGTATTTCACTCGATTCCCGAGGGTGGGGCATTAGTCGCCATTGGGTGAGCGAACAATTACAGAGGACGGATTTGCATGAAAGTGGACAAACTTTTCACTCTGCGCGACGGCATTCTCTGCCGCGATTCGTGAAATTTCAACGATCGACCGTGTGCGTATTTGAATATGAAGCGTCGGCAAATTTTTTCGACGCGTTAACGATCGACGTCGATGGGTAGCAAAGAGATCTTTTCTCCCGCTGTTTCCACGGACGATCATGGTCCGATCTACGAAACGATCGGTAAATTTTTGTAATTTAAAGCGCGAGCCAGCGGCCGCACCGCGAGATATTCACGCGCGCGTGAACTTAACTCGCATATTTTTGGCGATGGTCCAACCAGTTTCATCGCGATAACGTCCCACCGATGCAACTTTATGCCGACGCTTCATCAAGAATCGCATTTAAGGACGATGCAGATGCGGTTTTTTCCAGCCCGTATGCAATCCCACGGACAAATTGAGTCACGCGATTTATGAAATTCACGCGGTCAAAAAATGTCTACCGCGAGACTTGCCGAGATTGCCAGTCATTGTTGCTATTATGCGTACACAGTCGTCGACGGAAACCGAAACTCCACCCTTCTATCGCTTTCCATGTACATAATAAGTCTTCGCGCAGACGGATAATACAAGCGGGCTTCCCAGCGAAATTAACCCATCCCACCGTTTGTTATAAATATTCATAAGGACTCGAAAGCTCGGAACGACGAAACAGTTGTAAAAAGAAGAAAAGAACGGACGGAGGAAATATACGCGCGCAACTCTAAACGAGAAAGGAACGGTGCTTAAATTACCGATTTTTCTTTTTCTACTTTAGGCCAGACATTTCATCCTACGTTTCGATTTCAACGTTTAAACGGTGCGCCGCCGATGGCTGCACTCGAGCGTGTTAATATGCTCGACGAAATAATCGAGCGGTCACGAGCTCGTCCGTCGCTCCAACGAGTCCTTTTCCTTCGTTACAGTCTTTCGTAAGACCTATAATTAGGCAAGTATCAAAGATATCATCCAACAGATGTTCTCGTTCCTAGGCTTTGTCCTTGAGTTGACTGATTGTCGTCTAGACTTCATGCTTCGGTAGCTAAGCCGTGGATTATTTCGTAGCAACGTAAGTGTACGTGGAAATTCTATGGGAAGACTGCTCCGAAACGAAATCTCGAGAATACCTCGGAGTCAGGCGAAATACAGTTTCGGAATAGTAACTCCGAAACGGTTTTCGTACGACTTTTCTTTTATGCAAACGACGGGACGCAAGAGTTTTTCGCCGTTGCTCGTTACTCAAGTTCAAGATCGAATTGCGAGATTGCGCGACGACGTTTATCGTTTCGAGACTTTCTGCCAACTTGGTAACGAGTGCGAGCTTCTGCCACGGCCACAAAATATTTCTCAATTTAACGCGAGGTTTGTCGCAGAAATGAATTCTTCAGAAACCGGCGCGACGCGGCGTCTACGATGGCGGAAACACTCCACGTTTCGCCGCGCAAACTTCCAGACTCTTTTCAACGGTCGCGGTCGGACGAAACTTGACTGCTCTTCTTACGAATAACGGGGAAACAAAGTTACGAGAATCGGATTTTCGAAAACCGATGCACGATGCTCGAATAGGCGTACGAGGGAAACTTTTCAAACAGTTTATGCTCGGACGTAGTACTCGTTACAGTTTCGTGCAATAGCAGTTGCATCGTTTTCGAAACGGATCGACAAAGGAATCTCGGTACAATTGTAATTAAAGAAAATTGAAGCGATCGAATCGTTGGTTTCGAGATACATATTAACGAGGTCTATGCCCCGTAAAGGATGCTCGTCGCTCGGTGGTGCATCTTTTAATCTCGATCGATTGGATAAGACCGCGAACCGTCTCGAGTCTTCGTATCGGTTTACAGGACGGTTTACTTGTAAACGCGTACCACCCATTTCTCGAATCACCGACACGATAATGCATACGACGCGACGGCCGAAGAAACGAGAAGGTATGCTTTCGTCGCGGCGGTGTTTGCTTTACCCAAAGTCTCCATTTAATCCGGTGCAATCGAAGAGTTTCCCCACCTGCCAGCCATTTCCTATTACTCCCTTTTCCCCTCGTTCCGTCGTCTCGCTCTCGTCCATGGTAATCCAGGATAAAATCCCAAAGTGATTGCCTTCCTTTTTCTACGGGCCGAGACGAAAAGAGGCAGACTGGCAGGCAGGCGGAGGCTTCCGTCGATACGCGTAGGAGGCGGCTGCTGGAATTGCAAAGTCGCGGACTGCTCTACATCGAGTCTATGCTATGAAAGGAAAGGAAGACATACGCGCGCGTACAAAGAGAGAGGAAAGATTGAAAAGAGGGTGCAGTGGACGACACGTAACTGGTAATCCGTGTCGAAAGGCGACCAAACCGGCCGGTCTACCTTAGAGGATCCTCGCAAATAGCAACGCGCGCAATAGTCGTCAAGCGTTCTATAAATGTTTTTTAAAATATAGTACGACTACTTCTTCCGACTAGATTGCCAAGTTTTCTTTTCCTTATCAATTACCAGCCAAGTAATGCAAGAAACGTAACGTATTTAGCGACGACAGAACATGATCGTTTTGGCGCGTAATCGAGGAAAGAACAACACCGTACTTCCCTGTAGCTACGGCAAGAAAATCGCACTGTGCACCGTGTTTTTCCTGCGACACGTTTCTGCCTGCCAGTCGCGACACTGAGATAATACACCGCTTATTTTCCGAGAACGACGTGGAATTGAGTCTGACGTTAGCGAAACCAGCTTAATCTCTAGAGGGGAAATTGCATTAGCACCCAAGTACAACAAAGCGAACAAACGTACGAGCAACGAGCCAACGATTTTCGACGCGCCTGGCCGGTCCTTTTCTACCGGAAAACCCTGCTAACGCTAGTAACAAACGAGGATAACCAGCGGACAAAATTACACGGAATTTTTCCGACAGATACGTTTCAACGAATACGATAATAATAATATACATGTACATATTCTTCGTAACCTGTCAAAATACTTGGCGTACATCCTCGAGTTTCTCGAATTCTGTTTTATCGCGACCACGTGATTCGTTTCCGGTTCTTTTACCCCGGTCGGTGACAACCGAGCGACAGTTTCTATCGGCTTTTACGATTCGATGAACTCTCTTGGGTGCCTCGTCGATACAGTTTTACGGGATTGTAAGAAACAGGACACGAAATATGTATTTCTCTATATTGGTACACTTTCGATAAATCCAACCTTTTCGAATAGATGACATTCAAATACGTAAATGTTTCAATTTCTCGTAGGCAATAAAATAGACATATTATCCCATCTCCATTAATTACTCGATCCTTTTTCGTTATATGGACTCTGCTCGGTCGTCGCGTTCAGCCCCGATTGCTGCTAGGCAGGCGATGCACGTATATCGCGAAAAATAATTAGCTCTTCGTTTAACTTGCAAACAAAGCTAATTCATAGAGCGTGTTCAGGGTGATCGCGAGCGGGGCACCGCGATATGCTGCTACGAGGTTGTACTGGAAGCACCAGGAGGGTAAATGAGCGGGTAAATGCAAACTACGGAACGGGTTGTAGCAAGGCTACGCGATATTTGCTCCTCCGTCTCTCGTTTTCTGCCGCCCCTCCCGACACGCTGATTCGTTACGCCAAGGTGCCGTACAGATAAACGCGTCGTTAACTAACATTCGCTCGACAAAAATTGTTCAAGTTAGAGTAGCTTTTCCGCCAAACTACCGATAACGATTAGACAAATTCTGAACGTAACCGACGATAAGAGAAACAAACGACCCACATGCTTGCGAAAATCAATTGATATACGAAATAAGGACAAACGATAATATAGTTAAAAAGGCAAATTGCAAGGTACACGGAAAAAGAAGAACGGTCGGAAACGGTATAGGTACGTTATAATTCGACGACCCTAACAGACTTCTTTATGCAAATTTATGCGCATCGGAGTGCAATTTTATTTAAAGATTGATCGTTCCGACGGAAATTGTCGGGCGTACGATTGCCCGGCGAGATGTTATCGGTGATGAAAATTCAGCGAATTTCATGGGTTCCGGCGATTATCGTTATCTGACTGGCCGCAACCGTACGTTTCGGGTACGTAAAAAGAGAAACATCGTGCTCGAGCATATTGTAACCTGTGCACGCGTAAACCCTTTTACTTATCGTAGATACGACTTCGTAAGAAGAAGCTTGGCCGTCTTTCGATAATGACAAGGATTCGATTAGTTTGCAGTTGGCGTCCAACGCTTCCTTCCTAATTGCAAAACGAATTCTTTTGTTCCGATATACGCGTTTACGCGTTTATTTTATTAGAATTTTAGAAATCCTTTCGAACGATGATCGTTACGGTCGTTGCTTCCTTTATTCGCGACAATAAAGTCTTTGGAAATTTGAACCGCGTTTCGTTGTTTCGGACGGAATTCGCAATCAGTTAACGAGCACAGCGAACATTAATCTCGAGAGATGGTTCGAGTTAGAGAAAAATGGAAAAAAGCCGTTTTCGAAAATTTTACCGAACGTTGCATTACCCAGTACAGATATTGTACGTATACGCATCGTGTTGTTCTTCTCCGCGTCACGAGAGATTCAGATTCACCAAATGCGAGCGCTTTTGTAATTTTCGTTCGTTTCGCTTCAGTCTATTGTTCTTTATTTATCTCTCTCACGTTCAACGGACTGCTACACAATACAATATTTCCTGAAACTTATCGATTTTTCAGTACGCGGGCTTATTTAGATATTACGGTTTTCCATCGGGAAATATTCCCAGTATCGTATTCGTCGCGAAAAGGGGTTTGTTTCGTTTATTCGACAAAGAGCATTAATTACTTATCTACGTTAACGAAGCGATTTTAAGCAATTAACGAACGTGTCGCGTAACGTTTGTTCGGAAACGAGTAAAAAATACGATTGAATCTTTGGCCGCGTATCGAGGGAGCCGAGTTGCCCGTACGGGAATGGGCTTTTTATATGGGTACTGTAGGGTCGAATAAGGGTCCCAAAGGGGCGAATGTCCTCTGCGGACTAACGAAACGACGAGAAAATTCCTGGATGCCTGACGGTAAAGTGCGTGCAATCACGCGTAGCTCTCGACTGCTTCGATCCTCGGAATTTAATTACGATCACGTCGGGGGAAAAATAGTCCAACCGGACCATTGTCGTCATTTTATTCGATAAACTCTATCCTCCATGCAAATCGCACTTTCGCCAATTACGTATAGCTGGGACTCGAGGCAGACGCGAATAAAGTTTACCTACTTCCTTTGTCTAGCTTTTCAGACGGCTCGAGACGCCGCGCCGCTTCTTTCGATTTTAGCTCGATTCGCAATAAGGATTTTTATTAGATTCGCCAATGAGTGACTTGGACGATCTATTTCTCGCGCGATGCAGTATGTCGGTGGAATCGACGGTTGAAAAGGCGCAGTCGGAAAGGTTCGTGGAATATTAACGACCAACCTAGAGGAGACGCATCCCAACGCATCGCATCGCATCGCATCGCATCGCATCGCATCGCATCGATCCTTATCTGGTCTAGTCTCGCCTGACAAAGCGCACGTATTAAACTGAAAGCGTGCTGCTGCATGAAAACATCCAAACATCCGTTTCAAACACAGGCTTTCATCGACAAAAAGCGAGAAAAACGAATTACAGCAGCAACGATATGCGTCGTATTTTCCAATTTACCTTTTCTGCTCGTTTAAACGACAAACCTTTTAAATCTACATATTATGCCAGGCCGTTACGACGTATCTAGTATTCGTTTTAAAAAGTGAACTCAACTAGAAACTGTAACGTTATCGATGAACAAGAATAATTCATGCACGAGAGAATACGCGGAGAGGTAATATCACTCGTGCGTGAACAAACTATGCGCATCGATACAAAGTTACGCGATTCTGCGAGATTAAGCGTACGCAGGCAGGGTTAGAGTTATATCGTACGTTGACGTATACGGGAACAATGACACCGTCGTACGACGCTCGATACTGTATATCGGCGGTTTCGTTAGCAGAAACCTTGCTCTCCTCGGTGGGGAAATACCGTATTCGGATTTATCGAACGTACGAGTACGCTGCCAAGCTGTCGCCGTGTACACACGGATACTTGTTGAGTTTACCTAATGAGATTTACCAGTATCCAATTACCTAAAGTGCTTTTCTGATGGTCGCTTCACCTCCTATCAATCAAATTTCCCTTCGGCCAACGGGCTGCTCCGTTTCGATGCTTTGCGTATTTAGTTTCGCGAATGCATCGGTGCACGGCTGCACCGCTCAATGCATTCCGACAACGCCGATCGAGTCCCTGTGCACGTTTATTACAAAAACGAATAATATGTATATTCCTTTCGTTTGTAAATCAAATAAACCCTATACCCTAACAAGCTTAGTATACTTGAATCGGCGCTTTGTTAATGCAGTTTTAGGCAGAGCAAAAGTCGACGCTTTTATCAAGTCTGTTTCCTAAATTTCTCATTATGTTAATAGGATCGCTTTACCAGCTAGCTTGGTTTCGTACGTTGTTGGTCCGAATAAAAGAGCAAATCCGACTAATCTTGGACGGTGTCCTTAAATCTTAACATTAAAAATTTTAAATAGGAAGATTAGATAATTATGTTAACGCAATCGTTTCATCGTTTATTATCGTTAATTCTAGCAAAACTAACGTCATACTGCACCGTTAGAGGTTCAAAATTTTGAAAAACCATCTTATCGCGCGGACGAGACAGATCTGACTGTCCGTCGTGCTTACACAGTATAAACAAAATAGCAAATTTCTCTGTGATTTCGTGGAACGAGAATAGTGTTTTACGATCGATCCGTCGAATAGGAGAAGCAGAATTGTTCCGGGATTGGTCGTATCCACTTTAATCTCATTTCCGATTCCATCCTCCGTGAAATAAGGTAATAAAGAAGTCGGTCGCCGAGTCCAGCATTTTCGAGCATTCGCGTTTCGTTTAATCTACGAGTCGACCAAGATGAAACGCATATAGATAGACGCGAGAACTGTTTGCTCCAAAATAACAAACAGAATCACGAGAAAATATAAGTTATCCGGAAATAGATTGTTACAACAGTGCGCGCAAATATTTTTCCAATTTTTTTTTACCGATCGCTGTGTTCGCTTGGCAATATCCTCTTTCGTTTTCTTCATTCTTCTCATCGTTTCAATTTTCCAACGGTAGCTTGGTATCGAACGATGAAAACTGTTGTTGGAAGACCGATAATTATTTTCTCAAACGGAGTGAAAGTTTCGTTATCGACGCGGCGCGTTTAGGTTTTCACGGTACATGACGAAATTCCGTCTTATTCTGGTCAAGTTTCCGTTTCCGTTTCCGCAACGACGATGGACACGATTGTTGTAAATTCTGTTTGAGGCAGCCGGTCAGCGGCCCGAGTACATCTCACCGGATGCTTTGACTAGCCTCTACGGAGTCAAACAATAATAATGAGTCACTCGATATACGGGTGGGTGCATGTGTCAGTTGCGGGTAATCAAATACGGGTATATCGAGTTGCGAGCAAGTCGGCTGTAAACGAGCGTAAGTAAATGCGTCCACAGAACGTATACCCGTGAAAATCGGGGATGTTTTGCCATGGGGTGACGAACGCTCGGCTCGGGTTGACACGGTTTTCTCTTTTCTACTTTAGCCCCGAGCTGGAATTTCTCGCCGTAGCAATTTTACGGTTCAAAGTTTACGCGGCTTCGTCTTTCGTAGATGCTCTGAAAATTTTACACCGCCGCTCGCTGCTCGGTTTTCGATTTCCACTCGAAACAGGCTGTCGTGCACGGGATTCCACGGCGAACCTATCGCTTTTCTACCTCGACGGATATTCGAGTAATTATTTAATTAATCGACGCGTCGATTGGCAACTTTTATATAATGTTCCGGGGGTTTTATTCTACCAACTGTTTGTTACAAAGAGTTATAATCAAATATTGAACGCAACGTGAAATAGCTAACAATGGATTTTCCGTTGCAGCATATGGAGGATCAATCGTGTTTATCTTATCTGTGTATTCGCACGATGCTGTCAGTTGCGTTCAAACGTGAATTAGCAGGGCAGGAGTGGTTCAATAGCCCGTGCGATTATCGGATCGTACACTTATCGATTTCTACCCAAGGGAACTCTAAAACAAATTCGTGTCAAGAAATAATGCAACTTATAAATATTAGTAAACTAAATCGTATCGAGTCACCAAATATCGACTCGTTAAATAATTACTCGATATTTCTGAGAAAGACTATCCTCCGTTTTCACGGTTGAAAATTCTTTAAAGTGTATTTTCAAAGAAGACGACTGCCGCCTCCTTTCGGTTCGAATCGTGCAACTTTTTACGCTCGTACTAAAGTTTAATCGAACTTGGCGAAGGTTACCGATCGAATAAACGATTAAAGTAGATGTAATCGACATTTTTTGGAGAAATTGCTGCTTTCTTTGCAACGCGTGAATTTGAAGAATAAAATAAAGCCAACGACTAACAAAGCAAGTCTCGTGGGCCATAACTATGGTCGAAATATCGTTTCTAGAACGAAGCTGTATGCTCTCGAGAGTTTTCTCATTTGGTTGCACGCGCCCGAGGATATTAAATGTCGTTGAAGTGCCCGAACGAAACGGAAAGAGGGTAAAATTTATTCGAAAAAAATATGAACGCGAAATATACAACACGCGATCGACTGAAAAATCAACGATACATTATTTTTGTCGTGTGCTATATGCAAATCATCGACCGCACAAATACTGGCTTTATTTCGAGTTTCCGTATATTTTTCAAAGCCTGCTTTCGCTTCGCTTTTATGGTATAGCGCTTTGTGTCCGAGCCAATGTTCTCGTTGCTGGAAAAATTTAATTCGATGAATATTTTATCGCGTATAATGCTGCGGTATTACGTGTCTGCTGCTTATTCGTTCTGAAGTAGAAAGAGGAGCCGGAGCCGGAGCCGGAGCCGGAGCCGCCGGCCATCGAGAACACTGTTGTGCGAATTAAACACATCGAACTAATTATCGAAACAGAATAGCATAATGTCTTGAGAGTTTCGTAATTATTTCTACCGCGTTGGTTTTAATATCAAATTCAAGTTGCCGTCATAATTAAACGTCGGTCGTCCAGAGAGTGTGTCGGCACTGCCGTACCTTGACGGAGGTTGATTGCTTAATTAGCAGTTAAACGTAACAGTCGATCCTATTAAAACTTGAACGCAAAGTACAATTCGGTCGGAAAGCTAAGCCGACGGCTATTACGGTACACCTGGGAAGGAAATTTCTGAAACGCTCGCTCCAACGATTAACCTACGGATGGCGAACCTCTGTTACTTTTCTTTCGATACTTGTTAGCGTGTTTCTCGCGGGTGTAATTCCTCGGCTAAAATAAAATGTATCTATTGTCTCGTTTGGTCCGAGGCAGAAACGATCCGCTACCCGAGCAAACGAATTGGTCGGTCGATAGAGGGAAATTCGGATAATCGAGAAAAGGTATACATATGTATTATCGCAAGCACAGAACCTGTTTCCGGTCTGGTACGAGCGTAACAAAATAATCAACCGACGATCGTGCGAGCGAAAAAGGTGAACACGTTCTACTCTATCAGGCGCGTAACGCGTATAATACAGATGGACGATAATACAGATGGAAGCACCGCGTGACAATACTATTTCCCTGGCTTCTCCCCTCCCGGAATACTTGTCAATGGACGAACAATCGATTCGACCGACAGAGGAAATTCCGCGATGCTCTCGATAACTGGAATTCTGAGGGTTCGCAGACGAAACGCATCGATCTTCTAGCCTTGGACGAGGAATTCTCTTGCGAAACTTCCGGCTAACTTTGAGCTAAACTTCGAGTCAGCGCGCGTCTTCCAATTAGAGCCGCGCAAACCACTGATTACGAATCTACGCATGATTCGCTCTGCTACGAATACGCGCCAACACGCCAACACGCCATCTCGACTTCCTCCTCGAGTCTCTGCTAATTTGTCACGGACGCGTTTACCACTTTCCAGCAGACTAACTAAACGGTTACGATACAACCCCCTCCTCATCGATGTCTGTACATCAGAGTGGTCTTTTACGGTGAAATTTGTTTGCTTTCGTATCTCGGAATGGTTCGACGATAAGAGTAAAACTATACGCGCGGTGCTCCAAATCGTCTAACAAACCCTTTTGAACGATGGACGCATTCGATTCCAATTGCTTTGCAGCAGTTACATCCGACGAATTCAGCTTTAAATGTAAAACTTTAAGGGCCGCCAGTTGCGTTTTCCAGTTATTCGAATTTTACAGGGATTACTTTTTTACGAATTAAAACCATTTTGGCGAACGGCCGAGAGACAACCGCACAGAGTCGACGCTTGCGCTTTTAGCAGAATCGTTTTTCATCGACCAATACACTGTCTCGTGTAAATGTATGTAACTGCGCAACAGCTGACATTGTTTGTGGAAAAATTTTCGTCACTCTGGCATGCGTCAACGTCGGCCAAACTGCACCGTGACACGAACCAAAGGGCAAGAGAGCGAGCGCACAGCCAAACGATCCATCGATCAATAGTAACCACGGCTAGTAACCACGGCGATAAAACAGTCGTACAGGTAGAAAAAACACTGTTAACTTTTCTTTTTGATCCGCGGGTAAATCTAAAAATGTTTCAGTTTCTTTGCAACTATTCGAGTTTAACCGTTATTTTTCGATCGACGCTTGCAACTGTATCGCGTTATTGTTTAAATCATTATAGTCCGATTCCAGCGACTCGTTATTATAGTACATCGCGCGTATCATTTTCTGCTTCGTTTCCTCGTCGATAAGTAATCGTTTAATCATTATTCTTATATTTATAACCCACGATAAACTGACGACGAGCAGTCGATGCGTAGTATTGTCCTGATTTAAAAAATCCGATAAAAAGAAAATTAACGCGATGGTAGTTTGGAAATAACGAGCCCCCGAAACTATACGTCTCCGCAGGGAATGGAGTCTTGTTAATCGAATCGGGGAATTTGCATTTCAAATTCACGCTAATTCGGAGCAGTTTATTGTACTTGGATAATTTAACTAGCACGATATCGACGGTTGCTGCGACGCGACAAGTTCCGGAGTTGCGTTCTCGAGTAAACTTTACGAAAATCTGTTTCGCGCGTAAATAAGTTGTTGTCGCGATAATCGTTATTCGGCAATAATGCAAAAGAATGCATCGAACGAGTCGCGAAGGGTAGAAAAAAATAAGCGCGAGAGCAAAAGGGGTAAAGCCGGAGATCTCGCGTGGTCGCAGAGAGATTACAGACTCTGCGGTTGAGCGTCTTCGGAAACCAAGAGAGCCCGACAGGGGGAATTGGCGTGTAATTTGCAGGAAATTAGTTCCTTTGAGCGAGACGACGGTAAACATCGAGGGTACCTCGCCCCTTGACCCACATTCTTACGTCACTGTCAAGTTCTTGTACGATTATAGCGCGCGGGGCTAATTGCACGACCACGCGGAAGCTGCATTATTCCCGTCCCTTGCTTCGACACGAGTAACAACGACGTCGCGTCGTGTCTTTCCATCCAGAGAGATGCGAACAAAACGACCCAAGCATCGATAATTCTTCGACTTAAAGGCACGAAACTCGATTCGTTCGGAAGGTACGAATTCCGCGCGAGAACAGGCCCGAAGGAATGCAGCAGAAACCCGGTTCGCAACGAAGACGCGTTACTGGTTTCGTTCGATGTTCGTAAACTAGTATGTACGCGTACAAGCACGCTAGGAAACGACAACTTTCCAACGATTCTAATTCCAAGGTTGAGGTTTCATCTCGAATCCTCTGCACCGTTATTAGATGCTCGAGGAAGCCAACCGGACCCTGGCGACGAGTCCCACCGAAATCAACTGGCTTGTTCTCGCATACAAGAATATCGATGATATGGGCTTGTCGTCGTATTAAGTACCATCCGGACCGACGAGTTCCTGCCGTTGCATTTTTAGATGACAACTACATACATACATATACGGTTAGGCTGGTCGGTTGTGTCTCGCGTATGCTATCTTTAAGGCGACATTTCTGTAAACGTATCTCGTCAAAGATGCAATTACGATCTGCGAATGTACAGGTTCATGCGATCTCGGATGAATAAACTAACACGTCGAACGCAATATGGCAT